>NW_017307731.1:235060-260985 GCF_000935625.1 Nanorana parkeri
TCGGCACCTGTACAAACAAGGGTAGATCATGGCTTCTTTCAATTCACGATTACTTATGTAAATTCATGTTTTCTTTTCTCTTTGTGGGTGAGGAAAGAGAAACTGAAAGCTGCTGAGACATGTGGGTCACTTTCACTTTATACCTCCCTATACTGATCGATCTGTATTGTACAATATTACCTATAGAAATGGGCCCTGTATCTGTAGTCTGATGTGTATTGTACAATATTACCTATAGAAATGGGCCCTGTATCTGTAGTCTGATCTGTATTGTACATTAATAAATATAGAAATGGGCCTTGTATCTGTAGTCTGATCTGCATTGTACAATATTACCTATAGAAATGGGCCCTGTATCTGTAGTCTGATCGATCTCCATTGTACAATATTACCTATAGAAATGAGCCCTGTATCTGTAGTCTGATCTGTATTGTACATTATTGCATATAGACATGGGCCCTGTATCTGTAGTCTGATCGATCTGCATTGTACATTATTGATCGTAAGATACAAATCTGTCACTGCTTTTCAGCTTCAATATGATTTTTAAACATATAATACATTGAGGAAATGTATTGATTGATATTATTATTTTATATGTTTAAAATCAGATTGGAGCTGAAAACTAACACACCCCCCCGCCCCCCATAAAGGAGAACTATGGGGTTAGTGCTTTTCCCCATAGTTCTCCTCAGGGTAACGGGAGGACACAAACTAGCGTCCTCCCGTCACCCAAAGCTCAGTATATAGGGAGCTGCCGCTCGCGGTATACTGAGACGCCGGAGCGGACCCCGACGTAGATGACGGGATCCGCCCAGCTGCGTGAGTGACAGCTGGCTCTGCCTATCTAGAGGCAGAGCCAGCTGTGGCCGCCCCCTCCCCCGTCCGTTCCGCCAGTCAGCGCTATGAGGATCGGAGGGAGGAATCCATCACCTCCCCTGTCACGGCAGAGAGCCGTGACAGGATCGAGAGGCGAGCGAACGCCGGTATGTGTTCGCTCACATCCCGATCTACTGAGCCGACCTGTGACAGTATAATTGTCACAGGTCGGCTAGAACTATGAGGTGAGTGGAAAGAACCCCCCCCTCCCCCTCATAGTTCTCCTTTAATGAAACTGTATGAATTACAATTATGTAAATAACTAAATGATTTTTGAATGTTTTATATGCATCGGCAACAACTTCAGGGATTTAGAAATCTAACTAGATCTATGTATGAGCGCCACTCTTAAATATTTTAATCAAACAAACCTTTTTTTTAATAATAATACGAACTTTAATAAATTTCTATGATTTTATAAACATTGGAGCCCTCTCTACATATACCCTATCACAATTAATTTTGTAAGTGTTTATCTGATTGAATAATTGGGGTGGTGAGGTCTCAGTTCACCTGGGATGAGCTTTGGGAAGTGCTGTTGTTGGAGCATTTTTTACATCCTTAGTTCTCAACTGGTGGGTGGCGACCCCGTCTTCAGTGGGTCGCCGCATGCCTTCCACTTTTCTAGATGAGAGGCTCCTCCTAGTGCAGCACCATCAGTTCTCGCACCGAGCAGCCATTCAAAATAGCCGAGTGTCGGCTTAGGGCCCCGTTCCCACGGCGCGATATGCAAATCGCGCGTCTGTCGCGCGATTTGCATATTGCGCAAGATTTGCCGCGCGATATCGCGTTCAAGCTTGCATTGAGCAAGCTTGAATCGCGGCTAAATCCGCTCCGAAAAGGGCCCTGCTGTAGCGACCCGCGACAGCAGGACCCTCTGCCCCATTGAAATGCATTGGAGCGCGATATCGCGCGGTAATTTGCCGCGATATCGTGGGAATTACCGCGCCATAAATCGCTCAATGTGAACGGGGCTTTAGGAGGAGTGGGCTGGGGGTATGGATGCAAAGGAGCTCCATCCGTACGTACATTGCTTACCTTGCTTGCTCCCTCACATGTCCTGTAGAGGTGCCTGGACTGGAGTGATGTAACATTCTGGCTCCCGCCACCTCTATAGGGCGCGCGAAAGGAGCTATACAAGCAATGTACATATGGACGGAGCTCTCACAGCAGCCCACACCGGACCCCAGGCTGAGATCCACTCCAGTTCTCGTAAGATAGAGATACTGGGTGGACTGGAAAAAAAATTAAAACATTTTTGAGCACTGAATTTTCATCTTTCCACGTACAGCATTCAACAATCAACAGAAAGATGAGTATCTAGTGTCCTCTACTGCAGGAGTCAAGCTGTCCATTTTTTTTTTTTTTTCTTTACTCCCCCCCTACGCTAGTTTGTGTCCTCCCGTTACCTTAAGGAGAACTATGGGGAAAAACACTGACCCCATAGTTCTCCTTTTAACTTGCCCCTATGTCACTATTGAGCCCTGTAATGATATAGGGGACAGAGGAGGATGCACAGCAAGTGGTGGGGGCTCAGGCCTTTGACACTCATGAAAGTGTTGAATGCTGAATTCTTTGCCAGAGGCTGTACTGCTGAAATACATTATTGTTAATATACAGGATTTATATAGTGCGTACAGTTTGCGCAGCGCTTTACAATATAAGGAAGACATTACAATCACAATACAATTCAAGACAAAATTACAATCTAAAAGGTATCTATCTTCAGATCCCTGCCGGGCTGTTCTGTACATACTTTTTTTTCCTGCCATCTTTAGGATGGTCACATGACATCACAGGCCCTTTCTTAGAAGTGGCAGTGGGGTGTCCTTCCTCCTGGACTGAATGGTGTTTACCTAAATATGTGTGGGTGCTGCTCAGTCTAGGAGTCCTGTGAGCCCAGGCTCTACACTCTCCCGCGAACGTTTCATCTATTTATTTTTTTAATTTACATTATTTTGCTGAAGTTCTGCTATAAGGAAGCTGTAAAATCCTTAGAGTAGAATATTTTATCAATATAACGCCATGAAATCCTCTTGACATATTCACTTTTTTTTTCTTTTTCTACTCCTGCAGATTCTGTATGTTGTGCTTCGAGCAGTGCATGACACAGAGGAGCCCCACGTGCGCGGTGTGCCGCAGCAGGCTCACTCCCGGCATTAAGGCGTATGACTTGGAGAAGCTGATGAGGGAAACACAAGCCTCTTGTAAAGGTTGCAGTTCCAAGGTAATTATTGGGTGGGGGTTCTTGGACCGGTTTCACCGTGCGCAGTGCTTTGCTTCTCGAAGTCTTCCTGATTTTTATGGGTTTGGTTGGACTTTACCCATCCATACACTAGACCAGTGGTGGCGAACCTTGGCACTCCAACTACCAACATGCATCTGCCTCTGGGAGTTATGTCTGTGGCTGTCGGAGTCTTGCAATGCCTCATGGGACTTGTAGTTCCAAAAGAGCTGGAGTGCCAAGGTTCGCCACCACTGCACTAGACTCTAGTGATCTCACTGTGGCAGGAGTGATGTTGATATTTCTTGATTGGCCAGAATTATAATTAAGCTGAGAATGGGGGTGAGGTGCAGCTCTTGCAAATTAGGAATTCTTTTAAAATAGAGATAATTTTTTAGCAGTGGTTACAAAGTGCCTCATGTCAGTAATCTCACCTGATTCCAGAAAATTCATTAAAGGTAACCCAGCAGAACAGCCGGCGACCGACTGCCAGGAGCAGTGCTGGTTTTTGGACAGAAACCTATTCATTAGCATGCACATTGGGGTGCCTGCCTGATGTGATGGTAGCCTCTAATCATGGAGGTCAGCCTCAGCTGTGACTAGTAGGAGCCCTTGTGATTGGATCCCTTTTCTTTGAATGACAATTTCGCTTTCAGTGACATTGTCCACAAAAATGTTCCTCCCTCCACCCTGAGTGGCAGCCACATACCTACCGTGTTTCCCCCAAAATAAGACACTGTCTTATATTTTTTGGGCTCAAAAAAATACACTGGATCTTATTTTCGGGGAAGGTCTTATTTTTTTTTTTTTTTTTTTAATGTAGAACAATCCAAAGTTAATGCAAATCCAAATTAAATCATCCAAAATGGCGAAGTTAGGAATAGGGTGATCAGGGCAATCAGGGGTGCCATACGTTCCCAAGAGCAGTTTGGTAACCAGAATGAGCGAAGCGCGCTATAGAGGAGGCATCGGCTTATGTGGCTCTGCTCCCTCTGGTGCCGCCTCGCTTCCTCTAGCGCTGGCTTCGCTGGTACCACTGATTCTCTCCCGCTGCTCTTCAAGTTCCCCCCTTATGCCACCACCGGCCCTGGGAATGGTCACAACCAGGTCTTATTTTTGGTGTGGGTCTTATATTTGAGCAATTCCCAAAAATGGTACTAAGTAGGGATGCACTGATACCACTTTCGGCCGAGTACCGATACTTTTTTTTCAAGTACTCATCGATACCAATTACCGATTCTTTTTCTTAAAGGGACAGGTCAAATTTGTTCAAATACATCCGGCCATGTTCCCCCAAGATCTTCACTGTGGAGCCCTGATTAGCAGTGGACAGTCTTTGCAGAAAAATATCCCAGCCACGTCCAGCTCTTTTTACATGCTGCTCAGTCCATATATTCCGATGGCTGGAGTAGTTAGTAAAAGTAATCCCAAAAGAGGACTTGGCTGCTGTTACTGACCTTCTGAAAATGCTAGTTGCTTAGCTGTCATGCCAACCCCTCTGGCTTTGAAATAACGGCCCAGGAACAAGTATGCAGATCAGGAATGGTGACCCGCCCTGCTGCATGTTGGGTAAAAGAAAGCTGTTATGAGAGAAATATGAAAGCTACTATTACCTATCTACTCTATGCTCTCTGCCTGAGCTCTCTATCTTCTTTTCATCAACCTTGAGGAAGTTTACGACCTTCCTTATCTGTGGAACTTGGTAGCGAACATGTTACAGACTTGAAATCAGACGTAATTCCCCTCCAGACTTCAGCCGGTTGAGTTCATCAGCATTGAGTGATCTTTTGGTTTCCATTCATGGAGTGCGATTTCCTTTCTCTGATAAAGCGCAGGGATTTCCATCCAGCGAACAAAGGTTTTTGCTGACATACCTGCTTTACTCCACAGATGCTCCTCTACAACATGCGGGCCCACGCTGTAGTCTGCTCTCAGTACCAGAACTATGTTATGGAAGGTATCAAATCAGTGACAAAGGACCAGTCACCGCAGGCCAAGTAAGTGTCCTGCCCGCACATGTCTGTTGCATCCATTGATTGTGTCTGAGGGAAAACGAGTTCCTTTCTTCCACAGGAAGCATTCAGTTTATTCCTTTTAAAGCAGAACCCGGTTTAAATGTACAGATCAAATATGTACAGTATATGTGCATGTTATAACTGCAGAAATATTTGCAGTTCTGTTCAGCCCGTCTTGTGAATTGCGCACACACCCCTTGTTACGCTGCATATACTAGAGGCCTGGGCTTTAAAGTAACCCTGATGTAGGATTAAAGAATATCACATTGTAAACAAAACAGGAATAGAGGGGAACTCATCCAATGGGGACACTTGTTCTTGTGACATGTCCGTCCCTCACTTTTTAGAGATATAAATTAACTTCCTGTGGTGTCTAAATGAAATCTAATGGCAGAAACATACAACTTTTTACACGGCAACATAATCCTTTTAAGAACATAATTACATTCAATAGGCAACCGATCACCACGTCCAATTTGCAAGCTTCAATGACTGTCCAGCACTGCTGGAAGATAGGTGAGCAGTAACAATCTATGGAAGATGAATGCTAAATATTCACATGAGGTTCACATTCTATTGCAATATTTTTATTGTATAATAACAAGAAATTGTAACTACAAATACTATATGAAGAAAGTACACATGAAAACCAGAAAATCTATACCGGGTGACATAAAAATCTCTCCTTCCGAACATAGTTGGTTAAAAGATTATGACGCAAAAAGGCACATGACAATAAAAATGATTAACGCATCAATGTGTCAAGAGTTTTATGTAAAGAAAACATTAAATGGGGATATCCCAGTGAGGCACACCTCGGACCATAGGATATTGCAACATTATGGCCTGATAAGAGAGTGAAGGTAAGAAAATAAAGTTAATTCGGAGAGAGAGAACGAGAGAGGAAAAGTGTAGAAAAAGAGGAATAGCAGCTAGTGGACCATTATGATAGATGGAAGAGATGGCATCAGAGGGGGGGGGGGGGGGGGGTGGCTGTCTTCCAAACCCAAGGGGGAGGATGGGGGTTCATCATAGCTGCTGTAGATGGTCCAAATCCATGTCTGGGTGAACATATGATATCCACGGCTCCGAGGTTCACATTCTGATTGTTTTTCACCATGAGCAGTGTGTATATGTTTTATCCTAAATCCTTGCCCCTTCTTTCTTCTTTCCTCAGAGATGTCCCAAACCGGTTCACCTTCATCTGCCCTTATTGTCAGGAACAGAACCTGGACCAGGAAGGGCTAGTGGATCATTGTAAGAAGTTCCATTTTAGTGACCCCACACCTGTGGTAAGGCCTTGTGTTGTGTTAAGTGTTTAACATTTTGCTTTCTAGTCTGTGGTCCTATTAACACTTTGTTTTATTATCGCTCTCAGGTTTGCCCTATATGTGCCTCCATGCCATGGGGGGACCCTGGCTACAGAAGCGCCAACTTCATGGAGCATATTCACCGTCGCCACAGATTCTCGTATGATACTTTTGTTGTAAGTATGATCACTTGTGTATGTGTTTGCATCACCCGGGACCAGTGGTTTTGTATAACTATAAAGGTAAAAACACACACTCTGAGGGGGATTCTAGAATTCAAAAGGACCTGAACTGCAGAAGCTGTGCACAAAAAAAAGGCATGTGGAGGTCGCAGGACCAGACACCAGTATTGCCTGTGGTCTCCCTGTGGCTGATCTTTTCTCCATTACTGACATACCATGTCTTCTTCTACACTGTCTCTCTTTTGAAGGTGAGCATTTTGGTAAAGGCGGGGCTTTGCTTCCTCATATCAAGACTCCCTCCCTGGTGTTTTGATGGCAGTGGGGTAATGATCAAGCAGCAGGAGAGATGGAGGATGCACAGATCCGCAGAAGCAGGGAGATCCTTGCACTGCAGGTCCTCAGGTACAGCTTCCTCTCCAGCAAGGAGAACAGTGAGCAGCACAGTAGTGACATCATCAAATCTCAATCCAAATCCAGTGAGACTAGTAGTCCGAGGCAGCAGATGCCTTTTTAGATGAGCTCACGTTTCACATGTACAGCTATGTGGTTCAAGACACATGAGTGCACCGCTATATTTCGGGTGGAAAACAAGACAAAAGGTGGTAGAGCTTAGGCACAATTAGCATTCCTAAATGCTACCGTGTTTCCCCGAAAATAAGACACTGTCTTATATTTTTTTTGGCTCAAAAAAAACACACTATGGGGTCTTATTTTCGGGGTAGGTCTTATTTTATTTATTTTTTTAATGTACAACAATCCACACTTATTCATGTACAAAATGATGGTGATCAGGGGTGCCGTACCTTTCCAAGAGCAATTTGCTAACCAATCGCTGGCCAGAATGAGCAAAGCGCCCTTTCACTATGGATTTCCTTACAGGAGGAGTGCATTTGGTATCACTCCGCCTGTGACAGGAGCCGGCTCTATAGAGGAAGCGTCGTCTTATGCGGCTCTGCTCCCTCCGGTGCCGCCTCACTTCCTCTAGCGCTGGCTTCGTTGGCACCGCTGATTCTCTCCCACGGCTCTTCAACTTCCCCCCTTATGCCACCACCGGCCCTGGGAATGGTCACAATTCCAGGCCTGCTCTGTTTCCATTAGGATTATGAAGTGGATGAAGACGCTATGATGCGAGAAGCACTCGTGCGATCATTAAAAGATAACTGACTGTAGCACCACCTGAAGCCAATACAAATGAAGCTGGCTCCACACAACATGCTGGGACATCTCTGCAGATGAATGACATATACGTAACGGCTGCAGCCTTGTGACAAGACTCTCCACTTTATTGCTGATAAAATCTGAAGTAGGGGTTCTCTTCCAGAGTTGTTTGTATCAGGTTAATGTTGCGTGCGTGCGTGTGTGTGTGTGTGTGTGTGTGTGTGTATGGGCCCACCAAAACCTGTTTAATAAGTGAACTTTAAAGTAAATAATAAGTAAATTATCATGATGGCTTAGAATTTTAAAAATCAGCACTTAAAGTTGATCTAAAATCTCCTATAATCTTTAACATGTTATCATCATTTTCAATACTTTTTAAATTTGCAGCTTTAATTAAAATAATATTTGGTGGTGATCCTGCCATGAAAGTTCCTTTTCAGGCATTCTCCTGTTGCAATTTTGTGATGTCACCCTGTCGCATGCTCAGGGCAGCCATCAGGGGGGGTGTACGGCCGATACTCATGTAAGGGGCCTGGGGGGCCCGCCCGGGTCCCTTACATGACCTTAGGCCGACGGTGAAGGGCGAGGAGGCGGAGGCCTGACCTTAGCAGTGCAAGGCCCCAGCATTGCTGCTCCAGCGGCTTTGAGACAAGCTAGGGCCCCATCAGCGACGCTGCTCTTCTGATGTCGGACTGGCCGGAAGTGACGTCACTTCTGGCCGGTCCGGCGGCAGATGAGGCCGTGTGTGCAGGTCAGAGGAGCTAGGAAGGAAGAAAAGGAGGGAGGGATGCAGCCCTGACCAGCCCACCTGAGACCCCTTCAGAGCCCACCATAGACAGTCTCAGATGGGCTGTGCAGCATCTATGGTGGGCTCTGCAGAGTCACTCCCAGGTGGGCCCTGCGTCCAGCGCGTCACTAAGCCCTGCGTCCAGCAGTGCGTGGGGGGTGGGGGCCTGGCCTAAAGCCGTGTAAGGGGCCCCAAAATTTCTGATGGCTGCCCTGCACATGCTCCCCTGGTTGAGACTACACCTGTTGTGCGGGTATGGTCTATCATTGTCACTATCTGTTAACAATTTCAGAACAGTGATGTGCTAGAGTAAGTGCATATAGACAGGAAGTGGCTGGAAGAGTTCAGTTACAGTGAGAATGGAAAAAGAACACAATTTAATGAAAATCAATCAATAAAATAAACGTTTGCAGTATTTTAGCACAGTAAATAATCCAGTTATGGTTTAGATCTACTTTACCTTGTGCTTGCATGATACTTTTCTTATCAACTAACCAATGTAAGAGTAACACTGCAGACCAATCTGGCTAAGGCGATCTTTCTTTACAATGTCACAAGATGCTGCTTAGGGGTGCCTAGTGGTGCATTTTTTGCATTCATCGTTACTCTTACTTTGGATAGTTAATCCCTAGCACAGGTTTCTTTTAATAATCATCCCCTCTAAAAGACAGGAACGTCTGGGGGATGTGCTGCTGGGTCTTCCAAGTCCCTCAGACTGGTAATAAGACGCATGGGGGCATATCAGCCTATCAGTTTGCCCAGCAGGTATATGTCATTTTCCAGTAATATTGGCTGGCATCTGCTAAAGCCAGCCAGGCAGGAGTGCTGAGTCCAAAACACACACACCCTGGAGAGCTAGTATTGATTCATGGTGCTGGTTTTGGAGCAGGTAGGACGGCCAAGGGCCAGTACTTTGTTGAAATGATTTAGACAGGGGCTTTCTTCTTTTTAATATATATTGTTTAACTGGAGAGAATCTATAATATGCAGTTTTTAACACCTGAAGTGTAGAGCTTTGTACATGAGTGCATCTGCCGGCTACAGTCATTGGAGCCGTTTCTTGGCCTAGGTGAACGTGGAGCCTATGACTATCCCAGGATCTAGTGACGTCACCGCTCCAGGGAACTGGTAGACCTCATTCTCCCCAAGTACTGCTACAGTCCTAAGAATGTCTTCCTCTCTTGTGTGCCGCTAACAGGTGCTCTTTATCTGTTTCTGATATCAGGGAAAAGCTGAAGTTACCATCGTGTGTGTCTGTCTGTCTGTGTGTGGGTTTTTATGGATTTAGATGTTTTGGGTTTTATCTGTCACTATAAAGAAAGAGTCCTGTTTTTCATTTTTTTTTTTTGTTAGTCCTTGTCTGTAAAAACCAAATCCTTGGGACTCGTTGTCATTCCTGTATTGTCACAGTTCTACACAACTTGAGGATTCCACTAAAGCTGAACTCTGGGCACAAAAACATTCATTTTTCAATTTATTCCTCAATAGCCACAATGGATATTAATCCACGTTGCTTGCACTTTGCATGGAGCAAATCTGTGGGAGGGGCCCAGCAGGCCCCACCTACTACCGGCTACATGCAGGAAACTACAGGAGGGGGCGGAGACCAGACCAGTCACCCTGCACAAGACAAGAGAGCAGCAGTGCCAGCCTTTATTACAGGAGGGGGCGGAGACAAGACCAGTCCCCCTGCACAAAGAGAGCAGCAGTGAGCTGTCTTTATTACAGGAGGGGCGGAGACAAGACCAGTCCCCCTGCACAAGGAGAGAGAGCAGAAGTGCCGGCCTTTATTACAGGAGGGATGGAGAGCAGACCAGTCCCCCTGCACAAGGAGAGAGGAGGGTGATTGGCCTTGTATCCGCCCCTTACTCTAGTTTTCTGCATATAGCCGGTAGTGAGTGAGGCCTGCTGGGCCAGACCAGCCTTTAGTACAGGAAGCTCACGCTGGATTACTGCACAGATCTGGAATAAATACACAAAGCTCAGCAGAATTCAAGGAAGAATACACACAACACTTGTATTAGGACAACATTTGTTTATCCCCGGAGTTCAGCTTTAGAGTGGATGTGCAGCCGACACTCTTTTTTTTCCCTTAGGGCTTTGAAGATTCTCCTTCATCCAGGTCATAGTTTATCTGTAAACAAAAACCAAGGCAACGATTTATAAAGCTGGTTGGATGATAAGCAAAACGTCTTCAAGAAAAGTACAGCAAGGACAGTTGCCTTGATTTATTTTATTTTTTTAAAGATACTTTTCTTTCTTAGTTTTGGATGGAGTGTGGAAATATTAGGACTGTTTTTGTTATTGTTATCTGGGGGGCTTCATTTAGAGAGATTTACCTTCATTTCCTATCATAGTGACAACAGGAAGTGACCAGAATCTCTCCAGCAGCAACAGAGACAGAAATAAAAATGCTTTTCTTTTAGTAGAGAGAGGCTAACCCCCCACCTAGTTTCAGCCACAGGGCCTGTGTTGGTTGCTTTTGTTTTCGCTGCAATTTTAATGTAACTTCATGATTGCGTTCATAATATTATTATTATTATTATTATGCGAGTGCTCTGCCGTGTTGTAATGGTCATGCTTCAGGTTCCCAATTAGGCCAGGCCGTGTACAGGCTGCTTTAAGTGATACTGCCTGTTTATGTGCGCATGAATCTACAGAACTCACCCGTTTGGTTTCTGCATACTCAGCGCCGGGTCTTCTATAACTGGCCAATAAGCCACATCGCAAACTGGGACTGTTGTGGAGGGCCGAACCAATGGGCTGAACTTCATTCTGCTCAGCCGCACTGCAGTGCACAGCATCGTGCTATCGTGTATGGCCTCACAGTTGATCACTTTGCGGCCCTCTCCGCGGTCCTAGCGACCGATGACTGCGTAGCATCGTTAGTTGCTAGGACACCAGCGGTCCTAGCAACTAACGACTGAAGAGGACCGCAGTCCGGGTATGAACCGATCGCCGGCCCATCCACTGTCAGCCAGCCATAAGCGAGCACAGCGATTGGTCCGCGTGGGCTGGACAGGGACAGACAAAGTGCCGGATATGATCCTCGGGCCATGAAATGCCCAGGTCTGATCTAGATTATTAGATCCGCCTTTGGGTGCCCACACACCTTACGATAATCACGGGAGATCCCGCGATCGTACGATTATCATAAGGTGTGTGGAAGCCGTGCGACCTCTGCTACTGTAAGGTCGCACGGCTTTTATCTTACGAACATGTACGAAAACCTGCCGAGCATCGTACGATGTTCGGCGGGTGCGTAGCATGTTCGCAAGATAAAAGTCGGACAGGCCGGTGAGCGCAAGCGCACACTGCCCGTTCGGCATTGCGGTCATCAGAAGCCCGCCCCTCAGGGGGCTTCGCTTGCGATCATAGCAAGTACGATCTGCCTGTCCAAGATAGGCAGATCGTACGGTTTTTTTTAAGTACCTTACAACCATCGCAAGACAAAAGTCTTGCGATGGTTGTAAGGTGTGTGCCCAGCATTAGAAAGGGATGCTCGTATTTTTAGTTCTTATTGTAATGTTCTCCTTTTAAAGGCCTGTTCACATACAGCACATGAAAAAGTGCAAAGCGATGGTCTGAATAGAGCCTTTAAGGGCATATCAAGGCATACCTTTTTTATTCAAATTAGTTTTAGATGGAGTGAGGAAGGATTAGAACCCCTGTGGGTTTGTTTGTTTATTACTGCTACCCAGGGCTTTGTTAGAGAGATTTACTCTTAGGCCTTATTCACACGACAGTACAGCTCCGTGCAGGGCCGTATCCTGTCTTAGACGCAGACAGGATCCATCCTGTCAGCGTACAAGTACGGACACCCGCACCTGCACGGACGTGCACTTAGGTTGAGCGTAGGGCGGCGTACTCCCATAGAGAAGGACGGGGGCTGCATACTAATCACACGCAGCACCTGTCCTTCCCCGGAGCTGCCCGATGCGGCCGTGCACACAGCACGGAGCTGTACGGCGCCAGCCGATTCTCGTATGAATGAAGCCTTACTTCCTGTCCTGCTGAGGACAGTTTTACCAGACAGGAAGTGAGGGAAAATCTCTGGAGGCAATGCAGAAACAAAAATGCTTAGGGAATGACTAGAACCCTGGTCAGCTTTATGTTTCTGTCTGTCACTCTGTTGCAGATCTTCCCTTATTTCCTGTCTGGTAAAACGGTTGTCACCATAACTGGAAGTGAAGGGAAATCTCTCCGAGTCTCAGATAGCAGTAACAAACTGGCAGGGCTTCTAAACCTCCCCCACTCCTCATGGCGATGTCACCGTGTTTCAGGTATAAGAGGAAACGTGGTTTTAAACTTAACCTTCAAAACCTTTTTTAAGTTTCTTTTATTTCTAATCTGTGTCCTGTTGGAGAGATTTCACTTCCTGTCCTGTAGACGCAACAGGAAATCTCTTCTTCGACCGTTATCACTGGAACATTTGTCTCCATCAGAACATTTACACTCTATTCCTGTTCTGGTGACACACTCCTTCCTTTCTGGAATTTCCCATCACCTTCAGTCTCGGAGACCATGGTCACCATGACGCCTAGAGGGGTGAATCTCCCCAGCAGGGGGGACACCTGTCCGGGGTTCCAATTCCTCTTTGCTACAACTACAATTCATTTAAAATGGCTTTAGATATACTTTTTAAAAGGCAGATTTGCAATTCTTTTTCTAGTGCCGGCCTGTATAATGCAGTATTACAGAGAGCATCCCTGCTCAATGACTGCCGAATGCGGCCGGAAGGATACTTTACCTAGGAGCAATCGTCATAGAACCATAACAGATTGATACAATTAGTTATTTTATGTCTTTCATATATATATTCTTAGAAAAATAAAGAAAAGACACTAGATTTCTCTTGAGTTAACCAGGACGCTGTTCTCTTCTGTGAGTTCATCATGTGTACGTTTTAAGTCTTTTCCACTGTTGGGTGTCATTGAGGCCCTGAGTCCTGTCACCAAAGTCAGGAGGGTCAGGTGACCATGGATGTGACTAGGTGGCGCCCTCTCCTGCCACCGACTGACCCAGGCCTTGGGTTCTGGTCACTGGCACAGATAAGTCTAATGTATCAGGTGATCTTCACATAGATCTCTCAGATCAGTGTTCGTGTCCTGAGCAGCAATAAAGCACTTATAACCTTTACACGCATTGGGGGTTTTATTTTAACAGCTACGTCCGAGAATGTGCAAAATATTGGCATTCATAAGTATGTGCTACATTTCATCGCAACAGTCTTAATCGGTGAATGAAGTGTTGTAACTCACAGCAGCCAATCGGAGTTCAATTTCCCCCTTCTAGCTAATCGAATGCCCTAATTTCATAAATGAATCCACGGTCATGTGACAGACTGGATCCCAACGTTCCTTTATTCTGCGCTACCAAGTGTCAGTGTCCTTCTACAGTGCCCCAAGTGTGAGTGTCCTTCTACAGTGCCCCAAGTGTGAGTGTCCTTCTACAGTGCCCCAAGTGTGAGTGTCCTTCTACAGTGCCCCAAGTGTGAGTGTCCTTCTACAGTGCCCCAAGTGTGAGTGTCCTTCTACAGTGCCCCAAGTGTGAGTGTCCTTCTACAGTGCCCCAAGTGTGAGTGTCCTTCTACAGTGCCCCAAGTGTGAGTGTCCTTCTACAGTGCCCCAAGTGTGAGTGTTCTTCTACAGTGCCAAGTGTGAGTGTCCTTCTACAGTGCCCCAAGTGTGAGTGTCTTTCTACAGTGCCCCAAGTGTGAGCGTCCTTCTACAGTGCCCCAAGTGTGAGTGTCCTTCTACAGTGCCCCACGTGTGAGCATCCTTCTACAGTGCCCCAAGTGTGAGCGTCCTTCTACAGTGCCCAAGTGTGAGCCTCCTTCTACAGTGCCCAAGTGTGAGCGTCCTTCTACAGTGCCCCAAGTGTGAGCGTCCTTCTACAGTGCCCCAAGTGTGAGCGTCCTTCTACAGTGCCCCAAGTGTGAGCGTCCTTCTACCGTGCCCCAAGTGTGAGCGTCCTTCTACAGTGCCCCAAGTGTGAGTGTCCTTCTACAGTGCCCCACGTGTGGGTGTCCTTCTATAGTGCCCCAAGTGTGGGTGTCCTTCTATAGTGCCCACCTCATTGGTAACTGGATGCTTCCTACTGGCTGGATGGAGAGCGAATTGGTGAGGTCTTCACAAGGCCATGAAGACCCCCAGAGATGGTGCAATTATGTCATGGTTGAGGGGTGGAAATACAACTGATTGTCGGGGTCCGTGCAGGGCCTTGAAGACTTGAGGGTCAGTACAACCTATTGGCAGGGGGACCGTTCGATCATTTGGTGCCCACTACCAGAAGAGATGTTGAAAAGGGTGATGTGGCGGCACTCAGGTGAGTTAATAATGGTGGAAAGGATTGGAGGGGGGGGGACTTCATTTCCTTAGAGGTGGCCTTCAAAAAAAGGTTAGATGAATTCTAATTGGTTGCTTTAGCTATTGCATTTTGGAGCTTGCTCAGGTTTTGTTACATTCAGCCCCCATGTGTGTATTGAAATGTTCTACTAGTACTTTATGGTGTCACACAGGCCCATGGAAGTTTTCGTCTGCCTGTAATCATTACTAATGATAAAACCTTTTCTGCCACAACCAACATAAAAGCTGTCAGACGGGCCAACAAACACGTCATGGCTCCAGGGAATCTAATCTGCAAAATATTTGCTCACTGTCCCTGCCCCTTGTATAACCCAAGTGTGAGCGTCCTTCTACAGTGCCCCAAGTGTGAGCGTCCTTCTACAGTGCCCCAAGTGTGAGCGTCCTTCTACCGTGCCCCAAGTGTGAGCGTCCTTCTACAGTGCCCCAAGTGTGAGTGTCCTTCTACAGTGCCCCAAGTGTGGGTGTCCTTCTATAGTGCCCCAAGTGTGGGTGTCCTTCTATAGTGCCCACCTCATTGGTAACTGGATGCTTCCTACTGGCTGGATGGAGAGCGAATTGGTGAGGTCTTCACAAGGCCATGAAGACCCCCAGAGATGGTGCAATTATGTCATGGTTGAGGGGTGGAAATACAACTGATTGTCGGGGTCCGTGCAGGGCCTTGAAGACTTGAGGGTCAGTACAACCTATTGGCAGGGGGACCGTTCGATCATTTGGTGCCCACTACCAGAAGAGATGTTGAAAAGGGTGATGTGGCGGCACTCAGGTGAGTTAATAATGGTGGAAAGGATTGGAGGGGGGGGGACTTCATTTCCTTAGAGGTGGCCTTCAAAAAAAGGTTAGATGAATTCTAATTGGTTGCTTTAGCTATTGCATTTTGGAGCTTGCTCAGGTTTTGTTACATTCAGCCCCCATGTGTGTATTGAAATGTTCTACTAGTACTTTATGGTGTCACACAGGCCCATGGAAGTTTTCGTCTGCCTGTAATCATTACTAATGATAAAACCTTTTCTGCCACAACCAACATAAAAGCTGTCAGACGGGCCAACAAACACGTCATGGCTCCAGGGAATCTAATCTGCAAAATATTTGCTCACTGTCCCTGCCCCTTGTATATTGTGCAAGGTGCAAATAAATGGCTGATTGAGAACCCCATGCATATGCTAATGAGGACCTCTAATGATGGCATTCACCTCCTATAGAGAGACACTGGACTCAACAAACGCTGGCTGATTATTGGTAAAATGACTTGTGTATGGGATGCCGATGACTGCGCTCTTTCCTTGCAGATCCTTCATACCTCCCATAATTCCTAACATACCAATAAGCAAAAGCTTGTCCCATCTGTGTACCCATTATCACCAAATCTGACTGGCCTCATATTCATAAGCTGGTTTACCCTGGAGTTAAACATTCTACCAGGTTACAATTGCTGTCATTTATGAGTGACTCCATTGGAGCAGTAGGGATGGATTCAACCACTTTCAGTTTGTGTTTCGCATTGGGGAGATTTGCCTTCATAACCTTTCCTGGGCACACTGGATACAACAGAAAATGAGAGGAAATCTGTGAGGTGAAATATCCTTTTTATTGTCACCGACTCAAGCGTCCCCCATTGGGAATTCCTGTTCCGGTGATCACTGCAAAATTTTGGACTTCCCCTTGCCAATGGTCACCAGGACAAATAAAGGGTACACATGGGTACCAATAACAACCTGGGAGGGTGTCTTGCCCTTCCTAACTCCACCAAAAACTAAAGAAATGTAGTATATGCCACCAGAACAGAGATGGAGGGGGTAATCTTCTGTTGTATCCAGGGGACAGGAAGTGAGGGGCCAGGAGCAGGACACACTATAAACTTCCATGAGGTTTGAACTATTGTTCACTCCATTCTTTGTCAACCAGGGGGCATTTCGTCTTCCTCAGGGATGCCGCAAAATTTTATGATAGTGAGACTGTAACATGAACGGGGGCTCCTAATGTAAAGGGGACACGCTGATCTGAAAGAGGGGCTTCTGATGAGAAGAGGAGGCTACTGATGCCACAGGTGACTCTGATGTGAAGGGGGCTCCTGATGTAAAGGTGGCACTCTGATCTGATAGAGGGGCTTCTGATGAGAAGAGGAGGCTACTGATGCCACATGTAACTCTGATGTGAAGGGTGGTTCCTGGTGTAAAGGGGGCACTCTGATCTCAAAAAGGGGCTACTGATGCCACAGGTGACTCTGATGTGAAGGGGAGCTCCTGATGTAAAGGGGGCATTCTGATCTGAAAGAGGGGCTTCTGATTAGAAGGGGGAGCTACTGATGCCACAAGTGACTCTGATGTGAAGGGGGCACCTGATGTAAAGGGGGCACTCTGATCTGATAGAGGGGCTTCTGATGAGAAAGGGAGGCTACTGATGCCACAGGTGACTCTGATGTGAAGGGGGACTCCTGATGTAAAGGGGGCACTCTGATCTGAAAGAGGGACTTCTGATGTGAAGGGGGAGCTACTGATGCCACAAGTAACTCTGATGTGAAGGGGGGTTCCTGGTGTAAAGGGGGCACTCTGATCTCAAAAAGGGGCTACTGATGCCACAGGTGACTCCGATGTGAAGGGGGGCTCCTGATGTAAACGGGGCAATTTGATCTGAAAGAGGAGCTTCTGATTAGAAGGGGGGCTACTGATGCCAAAGGTGACTCTGATGTGAAGGGGGGCTCCTGATGTAAAAGGGGAACTCTGATCTAAAAGAGGGGCTTCTGATGAGAAGGGGGGCTACTGATGCCAAAGGTGACTCTGATGTGAAGGGGGGCTCCTGATGTAAAGGGGGAACTCTGATCTGAAAGAGGGGCTTCTGATGAAAAGGGGACGCTACTGATACCACAGGTGACTCTGATGTGAAGGGGGGCTCCTGATGTAAAGGGGGCACTTTGATATGAACGGGGGCTCCTGATGTAAAGGGGACACTCTGATCTGAAAGAGGGGCTTCTGATGAAAAGGGGACGCTACTGATACCACAGGTGACTCTGATGTGAAGGGGGGCTCCTGATGTAAAGGGGGAACTCTGATCTGAAAGAGGGGCTTCTGATGAAAAGGGGACGCTACTGATACCACAGGTGACTCTGATGTGAAGGGGGGCTCCTGATGTAAAGGGGGCACTTTGATATGAACGGGGGCTCCTGATGTAAAGGGGACACTCTGATCTGAAAGAGGGGCTTCTGATGAAAAGGGGACGCTACTGATACCACAGGTGACTCTGATGTGAAGGGGGGCTCCTGATGTAAAGGGGGCACTTTGATATGAACGGGGGCTCCTGATGTAAAGGGGACACTCTGATCTGAAAGAGGCTTCTGATGTGAACGGGAGCTACTGATGCCACAGGTGACTCTGATGTGCTGGGGGGCATCTTTATGTGAAGGGGTACCCACTTTTTTGTGTTTTTTAAATGGGGTCCCTCTTAAAATCTATGACATTTTAGATTGGGGTGCCTCAAGATTTTGCATACTTTTAAAAGGTACCGGGACTAAAAAAAAAGGTTGAGAAACGCTGATATACTCTATACAAAACCAAAAGAAAAATGGCCCTAAAAATACATTTCAAAAACATAATAAACAGCATGTATAAAAATCATATAGACATATATATTTCCCTTTTAAAAAAAAAAGCCAAAATCCCAGTTTCTCCCTCCACCGGGTGCCCTTTGACTCCATCCTTGTTTGGTCACACCTGAAGCAGGAGGTGACTGTTTATTGCACCTTGCGACATGTCTATGTCCCCCACCCACACCTGTCCACCTGCTCTGTAGATGACTCTGCCAGTGGTCACAGGAAGCTGACAACACCCTCCTATTTACATCTGATTATGTCACCATCTTTTGTTGATTATCACCCACCATCTAGTCTGCCAGCATAAGGACTTCAAGTGGACAGGTGATAATGACTTGTGGATTAGCCGCCCGCCTCCTTTGTAAATGTGTCGAGGACCGCTTTCCATATCCAGGGAAAAGTGAGGAGACATTTCATGTCGGCTCGTTAGAAGGGACATAAGAGTTTGATCCTATTTCACATTAATCTGTGTAATGCTGCCCTGTGTTTTATGACTGGGGCTTCCAGTTCCTGTTCACATGCTACCTCCGAAGTGTAATGGGCGACGATGTACGCACACTTACACCTTTTACCTGCAGAGGATTCATGCATCGTAGCTGCATTGTGGGGCACGTCCTGGTTATTAAAAGGAACCCGGATTGGAGTGCCTATTACCTGGCACAGCCGACACTGGCAGGGCCGGTTTTACTCTCTCTGCTGCCCCAATGCCAGGTTACTCAATGGGCCCCCCCCGTATGCAAGGCTGCCTACAAGTGATGTTGGTGACATCGCCGAGATCACTTGTACAAAAGAAGCGGCGGTTTCCCCACTCTACATTTAGCCCTGCTTGCCCAAAGCAGGGCTAAATGTAGAAAACAATTACCGGCTCAGCGCCCGGAACTGCATGTCCCGGGCGTCGGGAGATAGGAATTCCACACCCCTGCTGCCCCTCTACTCCGTGCTGCCCCGAGGCCGGACCTTGGTTGGCCTTGTGGGAAATCCAGGCCCGGGCACTGGCATCTCCTGATAAAGGGGGACTTTCTGTCACTTTCTTTTTGCCTGATGAACGGACCTCTTTGGTTCCGAAACGTTGCATGGAAATGCTGCACCATTTAGTCAATAAATAGATTGACTGGAAGCTACATTGGAGTGCGAGTGACTTTTTTGGGTTTATTGATAAAGGGGGAGTCACATGACCACTAGCTCCCAGGTAGAATACACTCAGGAGCTGGTACCATCTGCCTTCCCTGGCAGTAGCGTTGTTTCTTGGCCTTGGGCACCTGAATGAGCACTTTTAATTGATGGGTTGCTGTAGCAACAAGATGTTATGTTACTAGCACATCACCTTTGATCAACTTTATTTGGGAGACATTAAAGTGAACCCTGAATTAACTTTTATACATTTCTGATCATTCACAATGTACAGCAACGGTATAATTTAATTTAATTCAGAAAAGCTCCATCTTTATCAATAAAAACTCATCCCCGATCTCCAGTCAGTGACTCTGCCCAGGCTGAGATGATGTCATCAGTCTGCTGCAAGCAGGAGGAAGCATTCCCTCAGTCTTCTCTCCCTCAGTGTTCAGTCTGCCACATTGTAACTTTATCACAAGTTTGTCACAAGGTGAGATCTCTTAGCTGGCATCTCACTCCATGAATAAGATCAGAGTTTCTCAACCTATTTTCAGTCCCGCCACCCTTTAAAAGTATGCAAAATTTGAAAGCACCCCAGTCTAAAATGTAAAAGGAAGTGTGTTTTGTAGTTCCAAAACAGCTGGAGGGTCAGGGTTGCCTAGGATTCACCTAGACCAGGGGTAGCCAAACTCCGGCCCTCCAGCTGTGGTGGAACTACAAATCCCATGAGGCTAGGGTTGCCACCTTTTCTTCCATCGAAACCCAAACGCTCTAGTAACGCACAGAAATTTTTTTGGGAGAATGAGATGCGGCTTATTCGTATGTAAATAGAATCACCCATTAATATGTAAATATCACAGTTGAGACTATTTTCAGTGGGGAGGCCAGTAGCCCCTATCTCAATTTTGGTTGCCCCCTGTCTGCCTGACATCTTGTGTCCGGGTTTCAGCTGCCTTGAAACCCGGACACAGCATTCAAAACCCGAACTGTCCAGGTGAATCCTGGACAGGTGGCAACCCTACATGAGGCATTGCAGGATTCTCACAGACATGACTCCCAGGGAGAGATGCATCATGGGATTTGTAGTTTCACAACAGCTGGAGGGCCGGAGTTTGGCTACCCCTGACCTAGACAGTTCGGGTTTTGAATGCTGTGTCCGGGTTTCATGGCAGCAGAAACCTGGGCACAAGATGTCAGGCAGACAGGGGCAACCAAAATTAAGATAGGGGCTAATGGCCCCCCACTGAAAATAGTCTCGACTGTGATGTTTACATATGAATGGATCACGACTCCTTCTCACAAAAAAATGTCAGCACGTCGCTAGAGTGTTGAAAAAAAGGCGGCAACCCTATGCCCACCCTGACGATAATGCTCAAAAAAAGCTGGATAAGCTTTGGGGGATCCTTCGTTTCCAACATAAGATAATTTTTCTCCCCATTTTACTGGTTACAACTTCTGCGTCAGTCTGTCGCTGTCCTTTTTCTGGAACACATTAAAAATGAAAGGAATAATCCGATTGGTTGTTAATGGAAGCACATGCATTGATAGAACGTGATTTCTATATCTTCCACTAGAGGGCAGCCAAGTTGCTTGCTTTGACTTGACACAGCTCTGTGCGTATTTGTCCCCCCCACCCCAATAACTTATAGCTATCTTGCAATCGATGACCTGATTATGTTTACATTGTTTTCACATTCCCATGTATTACAGTGCCTATACCTTGTATTTGTACTTTGTGTTGTACAGCTATCACTGAAGTGCATGTGGCCAAAAAGTAGCCGCAGGAGATCAGGAGCAATGAGATATAACAAAGGATGAAAACAAGGATTTATAAAAGGTAATGGCTTATTATACACAGAGCTTCAGCAAATTAAATATCATGCAGTTAGGACGCTCATCTGCTGCAAAGGGGTTCTAAACCCTCCAATTTTTTTGCCTATATCTACTGCTACCAAGCAGTAGATATATTACAAGACAAAAACGAGAGGGGCGCCTTCTCCTAGTGCAGTAGATATATGCTAAAAGTTTTTTAAAAAACAACAAAGCTTTAACAGCGGTTTAAACTTACCTTGTTTTCGCGTGCACCCGCATGCAGACACCGCTGGATCGGAAGTGCCAGCAAGCAGAGAGGAGTCAGCGCTGGATCGGAGACCCGCCGCACCCCTGGAGGGACAGATGAAAACATGGGGAAAGAAGAAGAAGATCGGATTAAGAGACATCATTTAAAGTGACATTAAACCCTCCGATTTTTTTACATAAACCAATACTGTAATGTGCGCCTTACTGTAATCCATGGTTGTTTCCCTTCTCTTTGCTGCTCTTCCTTTTAAATCCTCATGTCTTCTCATGCTGGGGGAGAACTTCCCTTTGCTGCCCGGCGCCTCTTCCTGTAGTGCTGGCTCAGGTTACAAGCCCATACAAACCTATACACAGACACCGTGTATCCATTCCTGAGACAGGGCAGTCTGCCCAGCATGAGAAGACATGAGGATTTAAAAGGAAGAGCAGCAAAGAGAAGGGAAACAACCATGGATTACAGTAAGGCGCACATTACAGTATTGTTTTATGTTAACAAATCTGAGGGTTTAATGTCACTTTAAGATAAGTGCTGACATTAACATTGGGGGGAGGGGAAAACATTTTTATCCTTTAATGTCATTTTAAGTGAATTTTTAGCTAAGGAAAGAACACGTTGACCTGCAGTCCAAGGTGCCATGTTTTTTCCAAGACGGACAGCTCCTGAGTTAATGTCACAATCCAGTATGGATCTCCCTCTGAATGTGGCTATTGAATAATTAACTATGGTCATGGCCCCAACCTTCTCGTCACATTTAAATGAGATGTGCTAAAGCCTTTGATTTTCCACTGGTGTTAAAAATATAAAAGTGATCTCTAGGTTTTGTTTCCTTGTGTCATATGGGACGGATTCACGTTAAGGTTCTAATATGACCTGACACGGAACAATGGTCACATTTTATCACACAAGGTGGGAAGAAGAACCATTAGCAAAGGCCAGACCATTGCCAATAACCTTGCTTCATTTATACAGTGAGCAAAAAATAACACCTCATTGGTTGCCACAGGCAACCTCTTCCATTGTAATGGAAGAAGTTATAGGTTATACCAGCCTCTCACAACCTTTCTAACATAAAGGAAACCTTGTAAATTATTTATAGGTCTCATGGAACCCGTGGTAATAATTACTTTCTCAACCAGGGTCCTGAGACCTGGGTCCTGAGACCTGGGTCCTGGTTGTGGTTCCTTGAGCACTTTTTGCCTCTCAGATATGTAACAACCAACACCCGTCAGCAATTATCTTTTTAGCTATATGTAAGGAGCATTCCTCCCACTGACCACCAATGTAAGGAGCATTCTTCTCACTGACCACCAATGTAAGGGATATTCTTCCCACTGATCACCAATGTAAGGAGCATTCTTCTCACTGACCACCAATGTGAGAGCATTCTTCCCACTGACCTCCAATGTAAGGAGCATTCTTCCCACTGACCCCCAATGTAAGGAGCATTCTTCCCACTGACCCCCAATGTAAGGAACATTCTTCCCACTGACCCCCAATGTAAGGGACATTCTTCCCACTGACCCCCAATGTAAGGGACATTCTTCCCACTGACCCCCAATGTAAGGAGCATTCTTCCCACTGACCCCCAATGTAAGGGACATTCTTCCCACTGACCCCCAATGTAAGGAGCATTCTTCCCACTGACCCCCAATGTAAGGAGCATTCTTCCCACTGACCCCCAATGTAAGGAGCATTCTTCCCACTGACCACCAATGTAAGGTTGGCCTTCTCCCAATGACCACCAATGTAAGTGTGCCCTTTTACCAACACTGCATGTGAGCACTTCACTGACCTTCAGTGTAAGGAACACTACAATTGTCACTGTTTCTGTTTCTTTTCTGGCCTAATTTTTCATTTCATTGTAATGACTGTAACTAATCGTTGTATAATGTGGATTACTGCTCATGCTAATGTACAATGAGCTGCAGATATAGTCAGCTTTATACAAACTCTTGTGCTGTGTTGCTAACAGTTGTAGTACTCCAGTCTGACCACAAGGTGGCATTACAGGACACGACAAGAGATCCCATTGACAATACCAGAAGCGACCATTGGGCAGACACAGGACATTGAGGTGCATTCATTAGGAATACAGTATGTAAAGGAATCAGCCTGTCCCTGCTGGTGATCTAATTACAGCATTTGGAGTTGGCCTCCTACAAGCCACACATATACATAGTGTTTGTATAGTGAGGACTTCAGTGGTTATTGTACTTTCATTGTTGGCCCAGACTCCAACAAGTGTCTTTTATCTGTCACTGCACAGATAAGAGCCTCATTAGCAGGACAGGTTATCAGTGCAAGGTTAACTCTTTCTTCTCAAGGCTGGGAACATTGTACCTCATTGCAGATGTTCCTGTATTAAATTGGGTTTGCCTTGCTGATACCCCCCCCTGGCAATCATTCATGTTAAAGTTTGATTTTCCTGGCTGCTCTCTGTTACGCTCTAACAGCATGGGCGTACCTGCCCAGGTGATTTCAACCTGCACAGGTCATCAGCTGCTGGCTATGTCTGAGAATGCATCTACAGTATTTGTGCTTCAGTGATGCATTCAGCGGCGTGCTCCCAAACTCCTGCAGGTATCCTTTTAGGTGCATATTCCATAGAGTGCAATGAAAGACATCCATCCTCTAAGGCAGGGGTGGAAAACTCCGGCCCTCCAGCTGTGCGTTAAAGGAGAACTATGGGGTTAGGGCTTTTCCCCATAGTTCTCCTTAGGGTAACGGGAGGACACAAACTAGCGTCCTCCCGTCACCCTAAGCTCAGTATATAGGGAGCTACAGCTCGCGGTATACTGAGACGCCGCAACTGAAGCGGATCCCGACAATTGTGCCGGGATCCGCCCAGCTGCGTGACTGACAGCTGGCTCTGCCTATCTAGAGGCAGAGCCAGCTGTACCTGCCCCCGTCCGTTCCGCCAGTCAGCGCTGGAGGATCGGAGCGGGGGGGAATCCAGCCCCTCCCCTGTCACGGCAGAGAGCCGTGACAGGACCGAGAAGTGAGCGAACGCCGGTATGTGTTCGCTCACCTCCCGATCTACTGAGCCGACCTGTGAGAGTCTCATTGTCACAGGTCGGCTAGAACTATGAGGTGAGTGAAAAGCACTCCCCCTCATAGTTCTCCTTTAATTACAAATCCCAACATGTCTTTGGTAGTAACGCCGGGCGGTAACTGTCAGTCTTGCAATGCCTCAGGGGACTTGTAGTTCCACAACAGCTGGAGAGCCAGGGTTGCCCACCCCTGCTCTACTTGAGACAATATCAGTCCCGTCTCCTTGTGGTCAAAAACAATGTTTTATGTCTTGGATTGCTTTGCGATTTTGACAAAGTGGAATCGAAGGTGTGATCAGTCTATCAAACCGTCTCACTCTATACATTGATCCGCTGAGGCGTGAAATCCCCTTTTGTTTTAGTTTGCAATGGTTCTTCCAAAAACCAAACAGGAGACATCAAGCCGCTTTTGGGTAAACATGACAGAAAATGTAGCATTGCAATTCCATGCAGGGATATCAGTCCATTTCCCAGCCACCCATGGCTAAGATGAGAGAGCTTGCTAAGTTAAAAGGGACCTGCAGGAGACAGAATTCCACTGGGTCTGCTGTCACCTGTCTGTCCTCTGGTGTCAGAGGAATGCGGCTGGGGGGACAGGTGCCATCTGGCCAACACGTGTGGGCCTGCCTCAATCAATGAACCCTTCCCTGAAACTCTTACTAACTATTCCAGTGCGAGCTAGACCCGGGAGGGGGGCAACAGAGATTAAAGACATGCTGGATGGTTAATTGGTGAAATTGGCTGCAAACTGTACCGCCATTACCTTTCACGCAGCGCTGTACAGGGGGAGGGGGCGCCATTCATGTTTGATTTCAAAGAGTCGGTTTTTGGTGGGTTCAAGAAAAAAAAAAAGCAAAAGTAACTTTGGGTTAATGCTTTGTAAGCTAACAAGACCCCGTGAGCTGGTCAGTATTATCCCCATGTTACTTTTTGTTATACTACTCGGGTCTAACACAGTCACACCCCTCACCTTTATCCCTTTACTCTCGACTGAAGAATACTTCAAAGACATACTTAGAACATAATGATAAACATGTCAAAGGAATACAAATAAAGAACAATAATGATAAAGATACTGAGACAAAGAGACTGCAAAAAATGTATAGCCATAATAATGATGTATTATATATACAGTATATATATATATATATATATCTTGTTTTATAGGATGGGTAT
>NW_017307731.1:261027-262544 GCF_000935625.1 Nanorana parkeri
TATACAGTATATATATATATATATATCTTGTTTCATAGGATGGGTATATTGTTATTATTATTATTATACAGGATTTATAGAGCGCCAACAGTGTGCGCAGCACTTTACAATATAAGGAAGACATTACAATCACAATACAATTCAAGACAAGATGGTAAGGAGGGCTCGGCCCCTGAGGGCTTACAATCTAAAAGGGGGAGGGGCCAGTGATACATGAGGATGCATACCCTAAAGTCCTAGTTGTGTCTTGATAAGGATGGACTGAGCTTCGTTGAAACCTTGACAATAAGATGCTGACGCTTTGACTTATCTCCGCTGCAAGACCCGCGAGTGCCTCTCGATCCGGGTTGGGCAACTCCGGCCCTCCATCTGATGTGGAACTACAAGTCCTAATCTAGTAGGAAAGAGGGAGGGAGATAAAAAGGCTTATCAAACCAAACCGATCGATATCAGCACCCATAACCTATGGCTGGGGGATATTATAATCATATTACCTCTACGGATCACAGATAATTCAGAACCGGTCATTAGGAAGACGGAATGTTTGAAATCTCACATTCTGGAAGGGAGGACACGTGACGTTGAAGCCGGAACAGCCCAGGAAAGTGCAATGCTTCTGCAGTGATCGTGTTGTGTTTACTGTAACTTTTACATTGTTTACATGACATTTACGTATTTACAACTACAAGATCTTCCATATCATTTGTTTCTTTTATAGAGATTTGTAAGGTTAGGATGAACAGGAAGTTCATGCAATGAATGTAAACCCAATTACCAAAACCTCATAGAAGCTTTCACGTGCTAATGTCATTTAGAAAGGAATCTTTAATCGTTTTAAACCGGCAGCTTCCGTTAAAGTGGAAGTGTACCGCCCTGCATATTTTTTGTTTTTTAGCATACTTGCACATTAGGGTGCACCTACCTGACAAATATGCCCTTCTCCAGTGCTGTCAGTTCAATCCTCAGCTTTGTTCCCTGCCACCACCCGGATTATTATTATTATGCAGGATTTATATGGCGCTAACAGTTTGCGCAGCGCTTTCCAATATAAGGAATTCATTACAATTACAACACAATTCAAGACAAGATGGTAAGGAGGGCCCTGCCCCTGAGAGCTTACACTCTAAAAGAGGAGAGGAAGTGATACATGAGGAGGTAGCTATGTGGGGATGGATTGTTTGTATTACTTCTGGGCTCTCGGAGGTCCTCTTGGGTGGCCACTGATGATGTAACTCCCATGCATATGCATGCCATGCCCATGTTCTGGGGCAAATGTAACTCCTGTGCATGTAGATAGAAAGTGGCAGGTGGAGTGAGCACACGTAGAGAGGAAGTGGCTGGTTCAGTTGGCGGTGGAGCGAGCGCATGTATATAGGAAGTGGCAGATGGCGGTGGAACAAGCGCATGTAGACAAGAAGTGGCTGGTGGTGGAGTGAACGCATGTAGACAAGAAGTGGCCGGTGGTGGAGTGAACGCATGTAGACAGGAAGTGGCTGGTGCAGTTGGTGGTGGAGGGG
>NW_017307731.1:262877-266154 GCF_000935625.1 Nanorana parkeri
GTTGGTGATGGAGCGAGCGCATGTAGACAGGAAGTGGATGGTGCAGTTGGCAGTGAAGTGAGCGCATGTAGAAGGGAAGTGGCAGATGTGAGATGCAAAAAAATATATATATTTGATTAAAAAAATTGTCAATATTATTATTATTATACAGGATTTATATAGCGCCAACAGTCTGCGCAGCGCTTTACAATATAATTCGTATGGTGCTTGGTGCTTTAGACCCAGGAAGTGTCCCATCCATGATGAAATAAACACATTTCCCGCAGGGCGATCCTCCCTGGGGCCCGACGCCGTCGTACAACCCCGCAGCGCGTTTTACGCTCAATTGACCCGGACAACAGTGTGCAAACACGGGACTGTGCAAACACAAAGAACACAGGACAGCGGCGGAATGAAAGGCGGGGTGCAATGGAGGATCCACATTTTGTTTAAAGAAGAAGAAGAAATAAAAGAAAACTTATTTGAACAAGTGAGCTGCTTCCATTGTCTGAGCCAAGTGTCGGCTTAGCTGTCACAAAGGAGTTTAGTTAAAAGAAGAAGTCTCTTCTCCCCAGTGCAGGTATAGTGGGGGAGGAGCAGGCAAGCACATCGCCTTCAGATACAATAAAGTTTGCACAGCTCTATTATAGGGAAGGGGGGGGAAGCATCCCAAAAACTCACAGCTCCAGGCACCTGCTGGACAGGGGACAGTGCAACTTCAAGCCACGCCCCCTCTGCCTGCTGAATGGCCCCGGCTTGACAATACTCATCTGCATAGCCCCGCCCCCGGCCTGGAGGGGTGCATATTAGCTTGCGGAGGGCTCAGCAAGTCAGTGCCTTTCCTTTAAATCCCAGCGAGTGGAGTTCCATGTAAGATCCTCTTCTGCCTGCTGCTTCCTCGTCAGCAAAGATGCCTCGATCATTCCTGGTGAAGAAACACTTCTGTGCCTCCAAGAAACCCAACTACAGCGAGCTGGAGAGTCAGACAGGTAGGCACATCACATGCGCAGAGATGTACATAGAAGGAGCGTTTCATCCTAATGCACTACCAGTTGCATCGTGTCCGATCTCATTCTAGGCAACTGTCTTGTACGATGTGCCTTCTGCATGCTTGCCTTGTGCTATCATGTATTATGTATATACATACAGTATGCAGGGGGTTCATCTACTCGACTTTGCAAGCATGCAACGTGTAAAGTTCTTACTAACGTTCAGTGAAGAAGATCATTCTGCTTTCTAGTTTGTATTTGCATTGCTTGTACAGAAGTTTGTTGTCATATGCCAAGTGCATTGAAATGCAAACTCCGAGGTAGACAATGTATATATAAATGGACTCTATATAACTGGAGTCAGTTTTGTCTACTTGTTACTTTGTATTCTCTTTAGGAGTATCTAGTGGCAGCAGAGTCCATTTATTTATATTGTTGTCTACTTGTTGCTTCTATTCTCTGGTATTGTGAATATCTAGTGGCATCAGAGCCCTTTAATATTATATATTATATTGCTCTCTACTTGTTGCTTCTTGCTTTCTGTATAATTAGCATAAGCGTGGCCCTAGGATATGAATCTCATGGTTGTGTGTTTTTTCGTCACAGTGTACATCTCGCCATTCCTCTATGACAAGTACCCCATACCTGTCATACCCCACCCGGAGATCCTGACAACCGGAGCTTACTTCCCGCCACTGGTCTGGGACACCAGCTTGCTCACCACCTTCTTCACCACCACTGACCCCGACTACAGCAAGTCCCCCAGCTCCACGTCAAGCGGCGACGACTCCAAGCCCCTGGACCTCACGTCCTTCTCCAGCGAGGACGACGAGGGCAAGACCTCCGACCCCCCCAGCCCGGCGTCCTCGGCCACGGAAGCCGAGAAGTTCCACTGCAACCAATGCAACAAGTCTTACTCTACTTTCGCTGGACTGTCCAAACATAAGCAACTGCACTGTGACTCGCAAACCAGAAAATCCTTCAGCTGCAAATACTGTGACAAGGAATATGTCAGCCTGGGGGCCCTGAAGATGCACATCAGGAGCCACACTCTTCCTTGTGTCTGCAAAATCTGCGGCAAAGCCTTCTCCAGACCGTGGCTTCTACAGGGGCATATCCGAACTCACACAGGTAAGGAACTCATCACCTCTATACAACTTTTTCTAACCATTGATATCCATTGGCAGTTGCACTCTAGCAGTACGACTTCAGATCCCAAGCCTTTAGGTCTGAGGTCTGCTTCTTTTTACACTGGGCCCTTGTGATGTTTTGTGTGTTGGTGGTCCATAGAGTTTATTTAAGGGAAAGGAAATGAATGTGGATTATTTCAGCCAGGGCGATTCTTCTTGAGGAGGTAGAGCGGATGTTGTGTAGGGTGGGCCTATGAATTGCACCTGTTACTGTACAGTTGTAGGGCCTGTGTACTTGCAGCTGTTGGCTTGTGTTGCGATGCAGACTCCTTCCTTCTCCGCATCCAGTCTTGATTGTTGTGACTTGTATGGGGCTAATTTCACACCCTCTTCAAGTGCTAAAGGCTATGCAAAGGAAACTCAAAAGGCATTAATTGTGTTGGATAAATGCCTCATAGGCGCTAGTCTAGTGCCATGTGCCTATTAGCATCTTATGCAATGGCTGAATGCCAATTCAATGAAGCACTTTATTTTGACAACTTAAAATCCCATACACCCTTGCAGACCCCGACACCTCCTCCCATTGACTAATTAGAAATGATTATGAGGTGAATCTCGAATCTTAATTTCTTGGTTGCTAACGGCATTTTTTTCTTTTCCTTTTCGACAGGTGAAAAGCCGTTCTCCTGCACGCATTGTAACCGTGCCTTCGCCGACCGCTCAAACCTCCGAGCCCACCTGCAGACGCACTCGGACGTCAAGAAGTATCAGTGCAAAACCTGCTCCAGGACTTTCTCCAGAATGTCGCTCCTTCACAAGCACGAGGAGACGGGCTGTTCGGGAAGCCACTGAGCGCTCCCTCGTGCGCCTGATTGACTGTTAGAGACAGTGCAGAGAGAGAGAGAGCCAAGCCTCTCCCCGAGTTTCAAATATTCCCTGGCTATGGTGTAGCAAGCGCACAGCAATCACGTGGGGGACCTATTACACTTATATATATATATAAAAAAAGAAATGCTCTTAGGTGCCGAAATTAGCTCTCTGCCTTCCAGACTTTCCTTGCAGTCTCCTAGATAACACTACATTCAAGATATGTGCACATTAGACTGTTACTCAGTATTCTAAATGAACTTTAAAACGGCGAGAGAGAGAGAGACAAAAAGAGTTATTTTTCACATGTAT
>NW_017307731.1:266203-276865 GCF_000935625.1 Nanorana parkeri
TGAACCAGCAGAAATTACAAAATACAAAAAAAAAAGAAGATATTTATGTCTATTGACAGGTGTCATTTCAATGCATTTTTTTAAGCATCTGTACATTCTTTTTTTTGTAATGATCTTTTTTTTCTACATAATCCTTACAAACAAATGTTTACATTTTGAAAGGTACATTTGTATTTATATTTTTATCTGCCACATTTTGTACTGTTGAATCTTTTTTTTTTTTTATAAACACAATATATTGATATTCAATAAATAAAAAAACAAAAAACTAATTTATAAAACTATGTTTTTTTTTTTCCTTTTTTTGTACTTAAGGGGTTTATGTGATGTTGTTGTAAGGAATGCAAAAAACGCATTTGCTAAAGCCCTAAAAGGGGGAGACACACAGTAAGAAATCCAAAAACTAATTTGCTACAGTCCTAAAAGGGGGAGACACCGTAAGAAATCCAAAAACTAATTTGCTACAACCCTAAGGGCCCATTCACACCACATCCAGATCATCTCCAGACCAGACCAGGTTGTTTCTAGACTCAAAATGCATCCTAATGTATCCCTATGCTATTTCTGCCCTCTGTTCACACCAGCGCAGTCCGTTCCAGACCAGACCAGAAAAATACTGCTCGTCTCATGTCTGGTTCGGAATGTACTGGAGCTGCGGGCAGGTTCACACCATTTTTCCAGACCAGATCTGGTCCGGAAAATGGTGTGAACCTGCCCTCAAGGGGAGGCACAAAAGGAAATTCAAAAACTCATTTGCTACAACCCTAAAAGGGGGAGACAAACGGTAATGTACAGAATGCATTTAATCATTCCATACTTTGGTCTCTGAGTGGTAATAGGGGCGGATATACCATTTGTAAAGACCATGCAAGGGATCTTTTGGATTTGGGGGGGGGGAGGGGATTTATAGTAGATGTGGGTGAGAAGGGGGGATGTAGCTAATGTCTATCTAGCTGCCAATCAATACACAGTGAATACCTATTTTTATATGGCAAATAGTTGAATAGGGGCTAAAAATTGGTCTTGCACGGGGCCCCATGGCGCTGAATGTTGTGACCCCTTTTGTGAAAGTTAAGCCATACTGATGAAGGAGTTCAGAATTTGATGCGCAGGGTTCAGTAACCACCTAATAACAGATCATAAATAAAATTCCAGTTGTCTCTTCTCGTAGCCAGCAATGGAGCCTGCTGAGTCTTGTAGTTCTCCGGCAGCTGCACCCTCTATATGACAGGTGCACAACTAAAAAGAGTCAACATTCTACTAGGGAAGGGTGAAAAGCACAACAATACACTGTACTCTCCACAAGGAAATCGGAAACACCTGCCGCCTTCAGTGTCTTTAAGCACTTGTTCACTTTTCTATATCACATTTGGAAGGCAGGTGGAGCGAGCGAGCAACAAAGGAGAATGGCGCGCGGGTCCCCAGCTTTCAAAACTTTGCCATTTCTTTTCTTCCTCTCAGCTTCATTGTTTCACCTCTGGGGAAAGATAAAGAATGACAACCGGAGCTGCGTTCATTATGCTTCAAATGAGGACAAGGTGACCTCAGGGGAAATAGCTGCTCGGGCAAGTTTTTAAGTTGACCATTCCCCCCCCATTAAATAGACATTGCCTGTGGCTACTACATGACCCCTCGGATACATAGCTGTCAATCTGCAAAGGGACTGTTGACAAGATGTTTTCTGGCGGCGGTCCGCTGAGTCGGTCCAGTCTCTGCGTATTTAGCAGTCAGTACCAAGTATGATGAAGTCGAATGACTTGATAATGTTTTTTTTTCAGCAGGCCTTGTGGTCACCAAGCAGCTGATACCAGGAGAGTTGGTCACACACGCACATGGTGTAGCCTCAGGGCCCGCAGTGTCTACTCTGCCCCTTACAAGCTAACAGCAGAGTGACGAAAAGATAATTGAAGGTGCAGAATAACTTAGCTATAGCCTGCAGGTGAAGGTTTAGAATCCTTAAGACATTTTAAGTGTTTTATTGCAGGTGCCATTATCATGCGCTCAGTTCTAAGAAAACGTGCCAAGTGCTAAATAAAAGCCTAAAAACCATTTAAAGTGTAAACCTAACACTGCGGACCTATCAGATCACCCGGACGTTGCATCTAGTCTGGTCATTGTTATTATTGGCCAAGATAATACTGTATGTAGTAATGTACATTGTCACTGGAGCCACTTTGTATGCAGAATATCATAAATCAGCTCCTCAACTCCGGGCAGGTTTGCTTGCAGTGGTCTGATCTAATCTCGGCGCACTTCTAGATTACCCACCACACTACATAGATCCCTCCTACCTGTATGGCATTTATAGAGGAACTTCACCATTATCTGTGAAATGACAACAAAGACCCCTTTAGAAATGTTTGGTAATGACAATCTACAAACAGATATTTATAGATAATTGCCATCTTTATATTCTTTACTTACCTTGTTTTTCTTTTCCTTCCCATTCTTCTCACAGCGGCCATTTTTACTAAGGGCAGATGATTCCATCTCCCATTACTTCCTGGATGTCTGGCACATGTGACTAGGACATGTGACCATGCACGTCAACTCAGGGGGAAGAAAATCTGGTAAATACAAAGATTTCTCTATTATAATTCTGCCATCTTCTTTTATTTATTACAGGTAATTATATAGCGCTGACAATTTACGCAGCAATTTACACTGTTCTACACCCTGAAGAAGAGGGATGTTGTTTTATTGATTTGATTGAATTTGCAACGTTAAACCTTTTATGGACTTGAATGGTTTGGTGTCCATCATTTGGATCCATTTTTGAATACGATAGCCGGTGTCGGAGATTCCTAGGTGTGGATGGGGGGAATCTAAAAGTGTATGGCTAGATAAAGCCCTGTGTGTCATAAACAATCACTTTTTTGTTGTTGCTGTTTTCTCTCTTTTTTCATCTCAGTGCTCTCGATCTCCTCCAGCTTCACTTAGCCACTTCCTGTCTACATGCACTTGCTCCAGTGCTGGTTGCACATCGTCGCCCTCTGAACTGGCTTCCTGATGTTGACAATGGTGGACCGTGCTTGAGTAGCCGTTTGTAGTCTCCACAAAGAGTACATGTGAGGGGGGGTCAACTGTGGAGCACAACCAGGGCCGGATTTACTCTCTCTGCTGCCCCAAGGCCAGGCTCCTCTTTCTGCTGCTCCCAGGCCAGGCTGCATACAAGTGATCTCGGCAACGTCGCTGAGATCACTTGTACAAAACAAGCGGCGGCTTCCCCGCTGTACATTTAGCCCTGCTTGGCCAAAGCAGGGCTAAATGTAGAAAACTACTACCCGCCTGGCGCCCGTAACTGCATGTCCCAGGCTTCGGGAGATAGGAATTCTACACCACTGCTGCCCCTCTACTCCCTGCTGCCCCAAGGCCGGGCCTCGGTTGGCCTTGTGGGAAATCCGTCCCTGAGCACAACTGTGAGTCAGTTGTCACTCCATTATAGTAAGTGCCTGAGATAGACCCGAAACCAGGGTGAGATCTTGGGTAGGGTGGGGAGGTTCTATACATAATAAAGTTAGCTTAAAATACAGAGTTGTTGAACCTTCTGAAGTGTGCCAGACTCCATCTACACATCTCCCCTGTGTCTTGTGGAATGCCCTGCTAAACAGGCATCTAGGCCGGGGATAGGGGATGTGTTTATTTCTATGAAGCATTGGTGGCTCAGTGGTTTATACTATGTAGTACAAATCCACCACTAAGGACGGAAACATTGGACGAGGTCCAGTGCCAACGATTCAGAACACCAGGTCACCTCGGGTCATGATGTCACTTCCTCATTACAGATGGAGCCAGTTTTGCAACCACAGGTACAAGCTTTTCCCAATGTGACTTTTAATGTTGGTATGCTGACACATTTCCCAACCATCTATTTACACCATCGTGCTGCTGATTAGGCCGTATCAAGATACCTATGCATATTTTATTTTTACATGCAGCCCTTAGCATGTTGATGGTGACATTTCTAAGTAGTCCTTATAAAGATTGATTGATGAATTGATTGAAACGGTGATGTATTCTTTCATACTGACGTATTGAGAGCCCAATTCCAGGTTCTCTGTAATTACATTTTTTCCATGGACCTTTGCTCCGGTCACATGACATTGCAAATTTCCTTCTACATCCCTAAGGCCTTGTTCACACCGAATGCAGCGCAGATCCGGTCAGGTTTCTGCTCACGCACGCTAGTCTTTTAGATGCGTTTTTTGTTAAAGGAGAACTATGAGGGGGGGGGGGTGCTTTCCACTCCTCATAGTTCTAGCCGACCTGTGACAATGAGACTGTCACAGGTCGGCTCAGTAGATCGGGAGGTGAGCGAACAGATTCCGGCGTTCGCTCACCTCTCGATCCTGTCACGGCTCTCTGCCGTGACAGGGGAGGGGCTGGATTCCCCTCTCCCCGCTCCGATCAGCCCTGACCCCATAGTTCTCCTTTAAAGTTTAAAATGGGCTTTCAGTGCGTTCCAGGCATTTGGATGCGTTTTTGATGCGTTTGCAGATCCAGAGCAGGTAAAATAGGGCCTGCTGCAGTTTTTTTCACCTGCTCTGGAACCGCACGCTGCGATGTGAACTGGAGCAAAAAATACCATTGGAATACATTGGACGCAGTTTTGATCCGGTCTGCAACTGATCTGCATCTGCTCCGCGCTTGGTGTGAACAAGGCCTAAATGCTACAAAGAACCTCACCATGTAACGACGTTGTGCTGTATTCTTCAGCATTCTCCCTTACTCCCAGGGCAACCTGATCAAGTGCCCCCAGGGGATGGGCCCTTGACGTCCTGGGCTCATAGGAAGGGGATGATTCTGGGCGTCATTCATTCTAGAAGAAGACTGGTGCTGGATCTCGGAGTGCTGTGTCTGCAGGGGACAGTGACGGAGGGGAGGTGAGGATTGAAAGTGACTCCATAGAATGATATAAAGACATAATTTTTGGTTCCAAAGCAGGAAAAGAAAGTGACTCCATAGAAGGATATATGGACAATATTCAGTTTCCAAAGCAGGAAAAGAATACACATATGGAAGTGGCAGTATTTATGGAGCTGGGGGAGGATACCATCCACATGGGCATACTTACATACTCCAGGTCATAGGGTAAGTGGTCCTGCAAATCATTTTGAACTGTTAGTGACAACCAGCCTCTCATTTATATATGGGGGACCCGAGGACATATGTGCTCATGCCACCTCTGCTAACCTTCAGCTTGCGTATTTTATACAGATACCGTAGAATTCCAAAACGAATGGACGTTTCCAACTTTTTATGCACAGATCCAAACAATGACATTAGCCCGTCCGTAATGACATTTCATCTCAATCTATATGCAGCTGTGATATGGTAGCAGATACATGTTGGTGATGGTATGCCAATTGTGGTGAAGATACAGTGTGGTATCAGATACCCCATCCATAGCTTTCTGATGGACGGTGCTCCCATTATGGAGGCTGCCCCAGTGTCCTGAGGATTGTCCCCCTCAGACGGCATACGATTGCCCCATGCAGCACCTCACTGTGTGTTGCTATCACAGGAAGATGTCCCAATTTTGCAATGGCTCTTCTATACCCTTCCTGCGTCCTGGGAGCAATGATGAGGCAGGTTGGCATCACGCTGTAGGGAGTTGCACAATATGGGGAGTTCTGGTCCCCCCCCCCATAGATTCTGGCCCGTCTGCTGAATTTTCAGGTATCATTGTGGAAACGCCAACCTGCCTGCCGATCGGCTGACCAGAGAAAGGGGCATCTCAGGGGCCACACAGCAGGCCTGCAGAGGAGACCACTGAGGGGGCATGGGGAAGGAGACTACTGTCTGCAGACATTGGTGGTGGTGGTGGTGGGGGGGTAACGGTTATATCTTACTGCTTATGTATTGCCATTTGCCCATGTATTGGTACCATTGCCCATGACTATTGATGCAGTTGCCCCTGTATTGCAAACTGTTGCCCCTGTATTTCCACTATTACCTGTATACTAAAACTACTATCTGAATACTATCACCTGTGTACTATCACTACTACCTGTATACTATCATTACTGCCTGTATACTATCACTACTACCTGTATACTATCATTACTGCCTGTATACTATCACTACTACCTGTATACTATCATTACTGCCTGTATACTATCACTACTACCTGTATACTATCATTACTCCCTGTGTACGATCACTATTACCTGTATACTATCATTACTGCCTGTATACTATCACTACTGCCTGTATAATATCACTACTGCCTGTATACTATCAACTGTATACTATCACTATTACCTGTATACTATCACTACTCCCTGTATACTATCACTACTCCCTGTATACTATCACTACTACCTGTATACTATCATTACTCCCTGTATACTATCATCATAGTCTCACTAATATCACTACACTAACACCCTTATACTATCACTACTCCCTGTATACTATCACTACTACCTGTATACTATCATTACTGCCTGTATACTATCACTACTACCTGTATACTATCATTACTCCCTGTGTACGATCACTATTACCTGTATACTATCATTACTGCCTGTATACTATCACTACTGCCTGTATAATATCACTACTGCCTGTATACTATCAACTGTATACTATCACTATTACCTGTATACTATCACTACTCCCTGTATACTATCACTACTCCCTGTATACTATCACTACTACCTGTATACTATCATTACTCCCTGTATACTATCATCACTGCCTGTATAATATCACTACCGGTACTCCCTTATACTATCACTACTCCCTGTATACTATCACTACTACCTGTATACTATCACTACTACCTGTATACTATCCCTGTATACTATCACTATTACCTGTATACTATCACTACTGCCTGTATACTATAACTACTACCTTTATGCTATCACTACTGCCTGTATACTATCACTACTACCTTTATGCTATCACCTGTATACTATCACTATTCCCTGTATACTATCACTACTGCCTGTATACTATCACTACTGCCTGTATACTATCATTACTGCCTGTATACTATCACTACTACCTGTATACTATCATTACTCCCTGTATACTATCACTACTACCTGTATATGATCACGACTACCTGTATACTATCACTACTACCTGTATACTATCACTACTCCCTGTATACTATCACTACTGCCTGTATACTATCACTACTGCCTGTATAATATCACTATCCCCTGCATACTATCACTATTCCCCGTATACTGTCACCTGTATACAGTACTATCACTACTATCTGTATACTATCACTACTATCTGTATACTACCGTATCACTACCATCTGTATACTACCACTATTGACTGTATACCTATCACCTGTATACTATCACTATTGCTTGCTGCATGAATGTATTTGTATACGGACTCTATAATTTGTACAGGTTGCTATACTTTGTGTGCACATGATTCCTCCACAGAGCGGACATGAGGTCAGGTGATGACAATCACATCGTCCCCTCAGTCAGCTCAGTGAGGAGCGACACAGGGACACGAGGAGCCGCTCGGCAGCCAATCACACTCGGCCTCCTCAGCCCGCCAATTCCAAACCGCGCTCCCATTGGCTGGCGACGGCTCTCGCTCTCTTTCAAGATGGCGCCGGCGGCGAGAGTTACTTTCGTGTCTCAGGTGAGGTAAGACAGGCCTTGGTGAGGAGTTGAGGGGCCCCGGCCCCTACCCCCCGGGGTTGCATGTCACCCTCATACCGTGGTTGTGAGGAGAAAGTGGCCGTGTCATGGCGGAATGTGTCAGAAAACGGCTCACCGTGGGCACACTGTAGGCCGCCAGTAATAAACATGGGAATGACGTATGTTGCAATGGCCGCGTTTACTGTGTGTACGGGTTTATTATCAATAATGGTGATACCGGTAATAATAATATTATTTGTTTTATATTATGCAGTTACCCCTGCCCCACTAAAAAGTGAGCCGGCCGGAATGCGAGGCAGTGCGTTCCGGCCAGAATCGGGCCGGAACGCACTGCAACACGTGTGAACGGGCCCTAAAGCAGGAGCAGGCAAACTCCAGACCTCCAGTTGTGGTAAAACTACAAATCCCATGATGCATCTGTCTCTGGAATTCATGCCAGTGGCTGTCAGCCTTGCAATGCCTCATTTGCCCTCCCCTGCGCTAAAGGATTGTGTTGTGGCCACTGAATTCCACTAGTGTTTGAGTTTAGTTTGACATTCTTCAGACAGTCTCACGTACATTTGAGCTGCAGCTGACCTCCTTCTGAGCTGCTTTTGCATTCCCTTTGAATGGTAAAAGGCAGGAGGAACTTTGGTACTCCAGCTGTTGTAGAACTACAGTTCCCATGAGGCATTGCAAATATGACAGCCACAGGCGTGACTCGCAGAGGCACAGGCATGGTGGGGTTTGTAGTTTCACCACAGCTGGAGTGCCGAGGCTACCCTAACTTGAAGGTCCATGGTCAATTGCTTCTACTTTCCTGACTTGGCCATATGGACAGTGTGATGGCTCGGCAGGATCAGAACTGCGTATAGTCAAGGTTTGATGACGTACAGTGGGTCCGGACCGGCTGCTCCGTCACAGGCAGCGCTTGTAGGGATCAGCAGTAGTGACGTGCATGAGTTCCATATCACTAATCAGCAATCCCTTTCCTGTAAAGAGTTTCTATTAATGGCGGCTGAACACCATCAGTGGCTGACTGGTCCCAGTGCAGACCCGAGGCGCCGGTACCTGCCAGGCCCATCCACATTAAAGGCAAATAATTAATTCCTTCCAGTTTTTTTTTAATCTAACATAAAATAATCATGTTGTACCTGGACCGAGCCCCTTGTTGATGTAACAGCAGCCGAACATGAAAAATCACAGATTGATATCTTTTGGTGTTTTGGATCTTTTTCTAAGAAAACAAGAATATATTTGCCGGCTTTCCGCGCTCAGAAGTCAATTCAAGCGAACTGATGTTTCCTTGTTTTTCTAATTGGCGAGTCATTATTATTTGGCAGCGGGCTTTATTTAGAATTTAACTTCCATACATTCCCTGCATAAAACATGAGTCGCCCTCAACTGATCTGCCAGAAACTTTCAGCAGGGCAATATTTCATTAAAGGAGCTTGCAGAAGAGAGATGTGGTGATTAGCGGACTAATCGAGAAAGAATCCAAACTCGCGAGCTGCAAATGAATGCGCCGAGTTATCAGCGCCGATTCCTTTTTTTTATATTGTGAGCGGTTCTGGTGAGACGCACTTAAAGGGATAGACCTTTTTTTTTATTTTATTTGGCTTTTTCTGGCAGTTTATTCTACTTTTGTGCCTATGAAGCAGCTACTAACAAACATTTCCGGCCTTGTATATATGGGTCCATTTAAAGCTTTCCTTGCTGATGATTGAGCAGTCATTAATGTCAGGGTTCATAAAAGAGTTAGGGTACATGGGCCCTACATAATAACTCCTGGTCTTTCTGGGAAAACGAACGGTGGTGAATAGTGGCCGACAGCCTCCAGTTAAAGTGATTCTGTAACAAGCCTTGCCTAGGCATTGTGCACAGGTAGACGTTATGGTCAAAGAAGAACAATCTGTACATCTATAGATATAGGCAGCTCACACTACATCCAAACCTTGACTTTTCCCGGATAAGTCAGACTTGAACCCTGAGCCTCATCATTGGTCCATGAAGTCACCTGTCATATTAAAGCCGCAGTTGGGAGGTGCAGGAGGCAGTGAGGCAACACTGAATCTCACAAGGAATATCAGGACTTGCCATAACTATTTTATATCATTTTGGCTTAGTAAGCTTCGCAGGTGATTGGTGTAGAACAGTGTATCTCAACCTTGTTTTCGATAATACGAAATCACCTGCACTCCATACAGCCAGGGCCGGCCTTAGGCCTTTAGGCGCCCTGTGTGAGAAAGCTTTACAGCGCCCTTCAGTGGCCACACCCTTTAGTGGCCACGCCCCCGTAACCATACCCATTTCCCCCAATATCCGCACCAATTAAAGACTCCTATTATGTTATGCCGCAAAGAAACACATTAAAAAGTATGATAAAAGTAAAACTTTTATTCAAAGGTATTAAACTTGTCGGCACAATATAAGTATTCTTATCATATAAATAGGGCTTCAACAACTAATCGACATAATCGATTATAATCGATTATTGAAAAAGTTGTCAACTTTTTCAATCATCGATTAATCGGCTTCTGGTTAGTTGGCCCTGTTCACGGCTCCACATGCGCTGTGCGCCGTACCTCTTCCCCACCTCAGACCCGCCAGCACCCACGCTCCACACGCCACACCTCTTCCCCGCCTCACGCTCACCGCCCTCCCACATCCACGATAGGCACAGGGACGCGGGGAGAACAAGTAAGGAGGAGGAGCAGGCGTGGGGGGATGACAATCGCCGATAGACAGGCCCTATCTCAGAAGCAAGTTGCTGGAAGACTGCTCAGGTAAGCCTGCACTCCCCCCCCCCATACCTGGTGCTCTATAATGTATTGCTGGGATTTGTATTCCTCTATAGCTGACGGTACATTGTGCTGTATATTATACAGAGGACTACAAATCCCAGCAATAGTACATTATACACTGTATGTATAATGTACTATTGCTGAGATTTGTTGTATCCCTCTATAGCTGGTGGTATTCTGCATTGTGCTGTATAGAGGACTACAAATCCCAGCAATAATACATTATACAGCGCAAT
>NW_017307731.1:277200-314137 GCF_000935625.1 Nanorana parkeri
TTTTTAGTTTTTGCACGTGTTTGTGAGTGTGAGAGGGGGGGGGGGCTGTTTTCACTTTTTAAAAATCATTTTTTAAATTTTTTATTATTTTTTTTCCATAAAGTTTTATTTTGTTATTATTTATTTATTTTTTACTGTTGGCGGGGCTTTGGGAAATATTAGGGGTCCATACAGACCCCTGACATTTCCCATTTGTGTATGCTGGTAACCTAATTCCCTGGGTACATATAGACTTATTTAATGACCTAGATCTTCTTTTCCTAAGAATCGCTTTGACAATGAAAGAGTGGTTCTATTTTTGGGAAGTAGCCCTATGTATTGTCCTAAATATGAATTGTGGTGTTATTCTGCCTGTTCATGGGCTGTTTTTGTCATGGGCCATCATGTTACTCCAGCGATGTCCGGTATGTTCTACATACCTTCATGGTGTCCTTTAATAGATTTGCTGTAAAAACTCAGCGCTCCACATTGCCTGGAGTCCTTCCATGCCCTGCGTCGCAGTACAGCGTGCACCAAAGTAAGGGAATTCCCTTAGGCTTCTGTGGGGCCTATTGCTTCAACTTAGAGCGGTCCAGGGATCTGAAGGTTGTCACTAGTTTTCAAGCTGCTCACCTAGCTGATAAAGCCAGGGGGGCTTTACCCCCTCCAAAGCGTGTCTTACCTTCTTTTCCAAAGCTTGTCTTACCTTCTCCAGGTTTTCCTGGCTATTCAAAGTTTTATGTAGGCCTTAACTTTATGTTTCTATGAATGATTCACTCCATGCAGACTTTTTCCAGCACATCTATTAAAAGAGTTCTGCCAAAGGGCAGGAATCCTGCAGTTTCCTCCACTATAATAATCCCTAAAGACCTGTCTATTGTTTAGAAAGGTCCACCTTCTCTTTCATCAGATGCCCTGTTGTGTCACTTTCTTGTCTTCCCCTGGACATTGCAGGTCATGGTTTTATCCCCGTACCTGCTCCCTACCTGTGCAGCTCAATACACACCTGTTTGCCCCATGCATTCCCTCACAAAGCCTGCCAGCATGAATTGTTACCTTGTCCTCAATGCTTTCTATTGCTTGCATGACAAAGACTCCTGAAACCGCCCCTCTCTGTCCTGCTGAGTAGTACTTGCTCTTAAAGGTGCCTGTAGAATATAGGTGATTATTGTCCTGTGGAAACAATTTGGGTTTCTTTGGGGGGGTCACTGTGATTGTTGCATAAAACCTTTTTTTCGAGTTGGAATTCTCTCACCCATAGCCTATTGTTTCTCTGTAACCAAAGCAACAGCAAATGGTGTTTGTGGTCCCCTAAGCTTGGGTACTTATATAATTCATAATATATGTGTGTGCTTGATGATTTGTCTCTGTAGAGAAGGATACATTTAGACTTGAATAATTCTTAAGATGGGAGAGCTGCTCAATGTTACACTTAGCATATTGTTTATAGAAACTGTGTCACCCTCCTAAGGTGCATGATTCACTTTTTCTTACGACTTCATGCAAGCAAAACTGCTGAGGTGACTTTCATGTCAATTTAAAGCAACTTTGTTGTTCTTTTTAAAAGGAAAAAAAAAAGATACTTTTATCCTAAAATTGATTCTGCTCACTTGTCCCAACCTCCTGTTCCTGGAATCTACTATCTCTTGAAGAGCTATGGCTGCCTGGTGAATCTTCACATCTGGGTGCGTCAGACGCCTGGTCCACCGCTGAGCGATGTGGTTCATCTTTCCAACCCTTAGTTCCATACAGGATTTAATATCGCCATAGGGGTCGTCGGATTAAGCCACAACGCACAACGTGAGATGCAGGCATCAAATACATTATGTCACACCTCTGCATATTAAATTTTAACCTCAAATCACTCAAAACAGGGTACCAAAGACGACTGTCCATGCTAACACCTGACAGAAAGGTATGCTTGTAGTAGTGTCCAACCCCACTAGTACAAATCCCGACTCAGCAAGAGAAAACAAAAACCACTGACATCTAATGCATGATTATTATGAGGCCATATCAATCACACACAATAGCCAAGTTTAATGGTATACTGACACTTCTCCATGCACAGAGATTTCTGTGTTAGATTTCAATACCTCTTGCATTGCATATTCCTGGCAAAAGCAGTGTTATTGTTCTCTGTACGTGCAACATAACTTAACAGGGAATTATGGCACAGCAATTTGGCCTGCCACCCCAGGGCGTCAGATGCCTGGTCCACCGCTGAGCGATGTGGTTCATCTTTCCAACCCTTAGTTCCATACAGGATTTAATATCGCCATAGGGGTCGTCGGATTAAGCCACAACGCACAACGTGAGATGCAGTCATCAAATACGTCCGGAAATATCAAATGTGAAGGTTCTTCGGGTGGCTGTAGTGATTCCAGGAACGGGCACTGGGACAGGTAGATTATAAACCATCTTCTGTTGCATATAAACTTTTTATTTCTGTTATTTTTTTTGTAAAGGCGACAGAGTCACTTTAACCTCTCGTTGGCAGTCACCTCGTTTGCAACACGATGTTTCCATCCTAGTGGTGTCACTTCATTTCATCATGCTGTGCCTAAGTGTAACTAAGAGGGTTATTTAAAAAACAAACATAGGCATTCCTTTCCCAGCAGTGAATTCCTGGCACCAGCTAATGAAGATCCCGTGTCTCTGAAATGATACATTCCATTCCCCGCAATTATATTTACAATGCGTTACATTTCATGCCCTGGGGTGGCAGGCCAAATTGCGGTGCCATAATTCCCTGTTAAGTTATGTTGCACGTACAGAGAACAATAACACTGCTTTTGCCAGGAATATGCAATGCAAGAGGTATTGAAATCTAACACAGAAATCTCTGTGCATGGAGAAGTGTCAGTATACCATTAAACTTGGCTATTGTGTGTGATTGATATGACTGCATAATAATCATGTAATAGATGTCAGTGGTTTTTGTTTTCTCTTGCTGAGTCGGGATTTGTACTAGTGGGGTTGGACACTACTACAAGCATACCTTTCTGTCAGGTGTTAGCATGGACAGTCGTCTTTGGTACCCTGTTTTGAGTGATTTGAGGTTAAAATTTAATATGCAGAGGTGTGACATAATGTGAAATAGAATGTTGGTTTGCAATGCAATTTGTCATAGTGTCATATGGTTTGTAGCGTGGTCTGTATCTAAGGAAAGGATTTCAGATAACCATTTTTCTCTTACGCACCAGTAGCAGAAACAATTTAGGTCTCACCTGGGCGCTGTTTTGGATTTAGCCTAATCAACAGATTGTTCCCGAAGGGTGCATCTTTGAAAGCAATTGGTGAAAATATTTGCTTTCAGGCGTTGGTCAGATAGTATTTTCTATCAATTTAGTGGATTTCTCTTCCAAAAAGACCCTTGTTTACATTATTTTTACAGTCACTTAAAGAGGAACTTGACCTAGGGCATGCTAAGGCTGGGTTCACACCTAGGCGTATCGAATATGCACATTTGTTGCGCGTTTCGTGCCGCATGTTTTTACCGCGAATCGCGGGTAAAAGTTTCCGAGGGCTACTTGGCTGTATCCCAATGGATACGCGCGGCAAATACGCCCCAAAGAAGCTCCTGTACTTCTTTGGGCGTTTTGTAGCGCGTTCATACGGTCTGTAATACGCCCAGGTTTGAACCATACCCATAGGAAGCAATGGGATTTCGGTGTTTGAGCGTTTTGCAGAGCGTAGGAACGCGCTACAACACGCCCAGATGTGAACCCGGCCTAACTGTCAAGGTTGTCGGTGTGCTTATTTTAGCTCGCAAGTGAACGTCCAGGCCCTCAAATGGCCGCTGCCATTGGCTGATCACATATGTAGCACCATGGTAACTGCAGCCCAACTAGAGCAGGGAAGGGATGGGCAACCTCGGCTACGCTTTAACTACAATTCCCAACATGCCTCTGGGAGTCATGCCTGGAACTGTCAGTCTTGCAATGATTCATGGGACTTGTTGTTCCATAACAGCTGGAGGGCCGGAGTTTACAACCCCTGAACTAGCGACTTCCTTGGCTGTAAGGGATAGGAGGTTGTAGTTCTGCTTTAAAGATGATAGAATCAACTTTATTGTTGTATCAGTACTTCACTAAAAAGAACAATTGGCCAAATAACTAACTGACATTGCCCAGCCAGTGGTTATCTTCATTGCTAGGATTTGGTACATCACAAGAAGAAGTGCAAAAGCGAACCTGTATTTACTAATCCGTGGCCATCTTTGATTTCTAGGATTGTTTTAATCATGTGAAAAGTGATATCTAATTGTGTGCCATGTGTTACCATACATCATTGCTCTTGGCACTGCCATTCTTTGACGTACTTATCAGAGTCTGAAATAGGAACTGTTTTAGCTGCTCAGAGCAACCAACCAGATTTTTCCCTTAGTTCTCCCGTTCTACACTTAGACAATGAAAGTTGGAATATTGATTACGATAGGTATCCACTGGCCACATGTCTGAAGGCCTAGGCAGCCGCTCACGTCATTTCTGCTAAAGTGGAGAATCAGCCCATGTAAGCTTCCTCCTCATCAGAGATCACATGACCAAGTACTGAGGCTTTCGAGTATGTAACCAGTACTGGGTAAACCCTGGAGCAGCATTTTCTCCATGACAGGCTCCCGTTTGCCATCCTACCTCTCTACTATGGTCATTCATTACCATGCACAAAGGCATGAGCGGCTTGTGACATTGAATGGAACAGGGTGTGCTAAGCTTGAGTTTTTTGGTGCAAACACACCATGGTGGCAATGCTGCAAAGGCTAGAACAGCCTGCAGATCATTACCACAAGCAAGTCAAAGCAATGGGCAGGGCGAACAGGTATTTGTTCAATCTTTAACATTTTGGAATGTTTGGAATAAAGGGCACATATAGTTAGACTCATTTATTTGGGAGACTTTTATGATGGATGTGTTTTTGGGTTTACAGACATCATCATTTTTATGTGAGCTTAGTTACGCACAGAAATTTGGAGCAAGTGCAGTATGAGTTCTATTGTGTGTTTCACCTCATATGCTCCAAGTGTGTTTCTCAGCAAAATGAAATACAGATAAAGGTATTTTCTCTATGAAAGAAACATGAGACTTGGCAAACTTAGCAATCAGAAAATAACCCGATTCCCACAGATAAGCTTCTGACGACAGAATAAAAATGACAACGTTATTTAACTAGCCTACCACATTTAAGGTCTAGAACAAAATGAGGTAATTTAGCATTCAGACCACATCTAAGATTGGTCTTTTATTAGTTCAGTGTGTCTGTCTAGTAGAGTGTTCCAAGAACAAAAAGACTCACGTTGAAATATGTTAAGAGTGTCTTGGGGAAACATCAATTTTCGGTAATAAGCTATTCACAGGCTTGATGAATATATTGTACAAATATTCATGATGACTGAGGTAGTTTGTCCTGGAATTATGCACTTAGCCAATTTTTTTCAGGTAGATCTCACTACCCAAAGACACTCGTCTGTGGTTGGGGGGTTAGTCATCTAAATAGTCATTTTGTATCTTCATAGTAACCTGTGCTGAGGAGAATACGAAAATACTTGGTGCCTGGCTGCCTTTCTGATCTAAGTGCTTCAGTATTTTCTGTGTCACTGTCTTGGAACAAGCATGTATAGGAAGAGTATTGACGTTTGGCTTCAGAGTGTGTATTCTTAGTTAGATCAGTTATTTTCATGATATTCTGTTTTGAGGTCTCTGTTTCTTGTGTTTTTACTAGGGATGCACCGATACCGGTATTTTGGTATCGAGTATGAGTACCAATATTTTTTTTTACAGTACTCGCCAACACCTAATACCGATACCGGAAGTCCCATTAAGGAAGCCATGCGTCGTGTAAAGACTCCCCACCTGGCTTCCTGATTAGCAGGGAATCCGTCCCCATGCTTCTCGTCATTAGGTGACGAGAAAGCATGGAGCTGGCTTTCTGGCCAATCAGGAAGCCGGGTGTCGTGTAATGACGTGGCGTCTGGCTTCCTGATTGGCCGGGAAGCTGGCTCCATGCTCCCTCATCATGAGGTGACGAGGGAGCATGAAGCAGGCTTCCCAGCCAATCAGAAAGCCGGGCCCTGCGTCATTTCACGGTGCCCAGCTTCCTGACTGGCTAGCTTCCCAACCAATCAGGAAGCGGGCAGCGTGTAATGACTCGCTACCTGGCTTCCTGATACCGGACGTATCGGGCTAGGCATCGGAGCATTTTGGCGAGTACTCGTATACAAATACTCGGTATCGGTGCATCCCTAGTTTTTAGTTTGATGGGATTCCCGTACCAGAGAACTCCACAATTCATGTAACAAGGAATCCCATTAGCCAGGAGCCTCCAGTGTTCTACAATGTTAAAGAACAGCTAAAGGCTCCTTTATGACAGTCTTAATATTCCAAATCCTGTCTCTATATGATGCTTAAGGCTTATAAAGTAATCTAAAATCCTTTCCTGCTGAGCCAAGTCCTCCTTTATTTGTATCTCACATGCTCCCCTTCCCAGACACTGCAGCTGACGGGGGGTTCAGCAACAGAGGCAGAGCTGTCAATACAAAAAGCAATGGGTGGGACTATAGTTGTGGCCAGGTGATGATTGACAAGCCACCCGGTTGTGATTCAGCAGTGACAATAATGATAGCTATGCCCCCTGCAACATCTACTCCTCCCACCATAGTGCAAAACTGGCCTTACACTGTAATAATTTGTTCAACCTGCGGGCTGAACAAAGAAAATATTACAGATTACGGCCGCAGGCTGTCTTCAGAATATCCGAACAGAGCTGGCAGCTCATTGGCTTCCAGCTCTGTTCGTTCAAAGATTTTTCAACCGCCTCCTTCAATCAGCTAATCGGGGGATGTCGGCCAAAAGAGTGCCGACAGCGGCACCCACTGTGCGAGTTTTAGCCAATTTGTGTATAGTGTATGGCCAGCTTAAGCAGGCACAGCCATAATGGAGGTGACAACTCTTTTCTAAATCCAGGAGCAGTGCAGCAATGTTGTCACCCCATCACAGGAAGCTGCATTAGGTGGACTCCACTGGCATGATCAACAGGTATTTGTATACCTGTATATAGTTGTTTTTGTATTTTTTCAATGGGAGGACATAGCTCTCCTTTAAAGTGAATCTCTGTACTGTGTTTGCAGAGCAAAACTATTGGATCACATTAATGCCACTCTTCAGCTGCACATACTTGCCTTTTCCTTCTGTCCCCCGGTAGGCTGTTCAGCTTCTTGGAGTGAAGAAAACTGTCTTATATTAGCTCCTGAATTGAATCAGGGGCTGAAGTTGTTGAGGACAAACCAGGAAATGACATATAGGACTTAAGGCTCCTGTCCATGATTCCATTGGCAGCTTTCTGGTGTTGGCCACTGATCTTTAAAGGAGAACTATGGGGTCAGGGCTTTTCCCCATAGTTCTCCTTAGGGTAACGAGACTATGAGGTGAGTGAAAAGCACTCGCCTCATAGTTCTCCTTTAAGGCCCCATTCCCACTAAGCGATTTATTGTGCGATTTCTGCCGCGATATCGCGCATTTTGTGAGAAGTCGCCGGCCAATGCTATTCAATGGAGCTGTCTTAGCTCCATGTCGCTCCAGCAGGACCCTTTTTCCGGCGGATTTTGCGCCAATTTTCTATTTATTCAATGGAGCCAGACGGTTGAAGGTCGCACTACCGTCGCTTAGTGTTGGAGGAAGAAACAACATGGTATAGCAGTCTTGGGTCCCAGGTATGAATGTATAAATAGTAAGCTCACTGAACTGTCTAGAGAATTTTTCATTGTTGCAGATTTAGAAATGATGTTTCCAGTTTCTTGTCTTTGTTTATGATTTTATGTGATCTATTTATCATTCATCATTTAGATACAAATCGCTTTGTTGGTAATATTTTTGTTACGGTTTCCCCCCAGACATTAGAGGCAGGTAGAGGCTTCCTGTAGTCCTATCCCTTCAAGTAGTATCTACTTATCCTTCAGGTATAAATTCTGTCACAGTAAGGTAATGGTTGGGGACATAGCCCTCCATTTTTTTTGCAACACCGGAATTTTTTTAATTTTGTTATTTAAAAGGTAAGCCTGTGATTAGCAGCATTGACAGCAGGGGCCATTTGCTGACCACCTTGTGTGAACATCTGCAAGAGATTACAGTGTCAGGTCTAATAAAAGCTGCGATTCAATCAATTTAACTGCAGGTATCCATGAAGGGCCGCACCATGCAGGGGACTCAGCACCCCCTCGGAGAGCGTTCATTAGCCCTGTTGTTTCTCATTCAGGACCCATTCCTAATGGAGTTTTTACTTTGCATTTCTCTTGTACACCTTTATTCTGTCCTTTGAAATTCAAAAAGGGAGCTCGACAAGGTCTATTTAAATGTGTTTTGAACTGCAGTAGTTATTTTAGCTAGTGACTGCAAATTATGATGAAATGTGCTGGATAACATTTATAGTGTGAGGACAAGCACCGTTCAGGAAGACGTGGGCTGAGTTGTGCGTGCCTCATTGTATTCGGTTGCTCTCACTTTCTGTTTAGTAGCAAGAGATACACATATATGTCCAAAGGTTTGTGTTCACCTGATCATTGCACCTTATCATATGGCCTAGAGCCTTGGTTCTCAACTTCCAAAAGTGGGTCGCAACCCCATGTTCAGTGGGTCCCCACATGCCTCTTCTAGGTGAGAGGCTCCTCTGCCTCCCCCTAGCGCAACACTGTCAGTTCTTGTACCGAGCAGCCATTCAAAAATATACTGCCCAGCGTGTTGCATTCATTTGAACAGTTCCCCAAACGCACTTCCCACCCACAGTTCATACGCCCGCACCGGAAGGCGCAGTACCCTAATGCCGTGTGTTCCATTGCAGACATTGCAGACTTGGGTCGCGACTTAATGACCAAGGCCAAATGTGGGTCCTAAGGTTACACAGGTTGAGAACCACTGGCTTAGAGTATGTGGACCCCCCTCCAAATTGATGGGGTTCAGGCGTCTCTAGTGAAGGGTGCTCTGATGCTACAGCATACAAAGTCATTGTAGACAATTGTGCCCTTCCAACCTTAGAATTAGACTTATATGGGTATAATTTACTGAAGAACATACAGTATTGAGTATTCTTTAAGTATGTAGCATGCTTTGAGCCTTATTAATGTTCATAAATATTTTTATTTACCTAGAAGGTTATAGTATTGTGTGAACATGTTGAAAGGTGAATATATGAGGAACTACAGTCAGTGCTACATAAGAATAATTATGTATTACCCTTATCTTATGGGGTTTTTTTTGCATTTGTCTTTTTAGAGTAGATCTGCCATGTTAGTAATGGTACCTCCTATACAAAAATCCTGCTACACCACACTCCAGGATCAGGAGCGGGTCTTTAAAGTGATATTAAAGTCAAAATGTTTCTAAGCTATTTTAAATGCTGATGAAATCACTTACAATGGATGCCGTGGCCTTGATGTTTTAAAAGTTTTAGCTTCCTGCAGAATCAGTTGGCCTTCTGAGCACTGGCCCTGATATGCTGTTTTAGGGTGCCTCCTCTCCCTTGCAGTCCTATGGAGCCACCCTTGTGTGTGTTTGTTAGCTCTGTGTGGCTTCACAAACACACAGGCTCAGCAAGGCAAGACACTCTCCTGCTCTCTGCTCCCCGTCTCCATTCTTCCTCCTCTCTTCTCCATGCTAGTAGATGGACGGCTGCTGGAGGCTATGCTGTACTTTGTCATCTTGTACTGGACAGGATGTTCAGTGAAGCCGAGATGAGAGAGTTGGAGCCACTGTTTGGAAACATAACTTTAAGTGCTCTGGCAACATTGTAAAGAAATACTTTGCTGGGGGATGTACATTTGTTTGAGCTGGATTCAATATGGAAAACAACTTTGAGAGTTTAATATTGCTTTAAATGCTCCTTTTTCCCCCCAGGAAATGGCTGTTTATGGGGATAGTGACATGTCAGCTTGTAAACTTGTTTTTATTGTCTCAGAGTCACTGACATGTGGCCAGAGAAGGTCATTGCATTTTATATCCAGTGCAGGAAGTCTTCTATTCCCTCAGTACTATGAGGTTGTGTACAAGGTATATTAGGTACAGACACACTTAGTGTGTCATTTATGGAATGGTTTGGAAATTTGGGTTTAACTCTCAGTATGTAACTGAGGGTAACGGGAGGACACAAACTAGCATCCTCCCCTGACCCAAAGCTCAGTATACCGCGAGCTACAGCTCGCAGTATACTGAGACGCCGCAGCCGGGACGGATCCACCCAGCGGCGGGATTGACAGCTGGCTCTGCCTATCCAGAGGCAGAGCCTGCTGTGCCTGCCCCGTCCGTTCCGCCAATCAGCGCTGGAGGATCAGACCGGGGATGGGAGGGAATCCCTGCAGGGAGCCGTGAGTGACAGTCACTGCTCTATTCAGGGATAGATCGAGAAGTGAGCGAGCGACGGTATGTGTTCGCTCACTTATCGATCTACTGAGCCGACGTGTGACAGTCTCATTGTCACGGGTCGGCTAGAACTATGGGGCTGACTGAAAATCACTCGCCTCATAGTTCTCCTTTAAAGCTTGATTTTTTTGTGATGATCTCAGGCAGACAGTAATCATTGTTCTGTGCTAATATTATTGAGTAATTGTACTGAACTGTGCATTCCAATTGGTTGACCTGAACCCTTGTGCAACCACAGTCTGGTTGCTCAGAGAATCATACATAGACTGGTACAGGGGTGGACAAATGAATATGGAATTCAGAAGCCAGTCCGGCCAATCCAGGGGCCAGAAGGATTTTTTAAGGAGCCACTTCCATTGACAACAACTAGAGAAAACCTCAAAAGTTAGGAGCCAGATGTGATTTTTGAGGAGCATTGGCGACCCGGCATCTGGGATTGGTCCAGCCCTGGACTGGTACATCTAGTGACCCATGCCAACTGACAGATGAGAAGTCTAAAGGTGCCCATACACCTTGCAATCATCGGACGAAAATTTTCGTCCAATGATCGAACCGTCATATGATTTTCGTACTGCGGCCCCATCCTGCCCCGACCCTCAATTAGCGGTCTTTAGCAGAAATCACCTGGACGAATTTCGTTCATTGATGGCACGGATTTTAGTTTGCGCATGAGCAGTGGAAAGTCAAAAGTCATACGATTGTATAGTATTTGCAGTTGTACACTGCCCATCAACCTTACGAATATCGGACGAAAACGCGATCGCAAACAAAAATCGGCCGATATTCGTAAGGTGTTTGGGCACCGTAAGGCTCAATATAGACTTCTGACTTGTCTATGCTAGCAGATGTAAAAAGCAAGTCATGTGGATGCTTTTATATAAATGTCATACCTCAAAATGAAGGGGATATTTTGCATTATATAAATAAGGATGAAAATTATTAGACAGGATTTATATAACGCCAACAATTTAGAAGCACTGTACAAAATAAAGGCGACAGTTCAGTCACAATACAGTTCAATACAAGAGGGTTAATCCCAAATGAAAAATAGATTTTCCAATGAAAGCACCGGGTTCCATTTTTTCTCACTTAGCCCTCGTTCACACCTGAACGTTTTGTAGCGCGTTCTACGCTCGACGAACGCTCAACAAAACGCTCAAACATCTAAATCCCATTGTATTCAATGGGTCTGGTTCACACATTGGCGTATTTCAGCCCGTCCCTAACGCGCTACAAAACGGCCCACGCCTGAAAAGGTACATGTACTTTTTTGGGCCGTTTTTGTTGCGCGTTTCCATTGGGATACAGCCAAGTAGCCCTCGGAAACGCGTGTATGTCGCACAATTTTTTTTACCACGAATCGCGGTAAAAAAAAACACGCGACAACCGCGCAACAGACGTGCATATGCAATACACCTAGGTGTGAACCAGGGCTAAGGGACTGTTCACACCATATTGTTGCTGTATGTGGCAGCAAACCGTGTACATTACCGCAATACACAGTAGTTCACCGGGCACGGTGAGATTTGTGCCGTGCATGTTGAATGACATTCCAAAGCGATTACAGAACGCACCTGCACTACAGCGCACTGCCATGCACCACAGCCATGAAGTACATTGCCATATGCTGCGGTGAAGGAAAGTAAAAGGAGAAGTGATTTGTCCTGTATTGGGACCGATTTAGAATGCATGGGCTACTGAATCACAACACACTGCATTGCACGATAAAGTGCCTTGTAGTGTATGTGTTGCCACAAGGCAAGATGGTGTGAAGGAGCCATTTCTCACACTTAGTCATTTATCTAAGAAGGTGCCATTGGAAAAGTGTTCTATAGGCAAATCAGTACATAAACTTGCATCATTATCTTAGCTGAGCATGAATGTTTATGTACTGTGTAGCCATTGTAACACTATTATTTACAGTCTGTAGGCAAGGGGGTACAGTAATCCTGATTAATCCCAAAGCAGCAATGTCTTTAAAGTGTGAATCATTGTGCATTTCAGCACAGACCTACCACAGTACAGGTGAAACTCGAATAATTAGAATATCGTGCAAAAGTAATTGCAGTAAGTGCTGCAAAAGGGGCCCAAACCAAGTACTGAGTACATATGCATGCTTGTACTTTTCAGAGGTCCGATATTGTTCTATATACAATCCTTGTTTTATTGATTGCATGCAATAATCTACTTTTCTGAGGTTGTGGATTTGGGGTTTTCATGAGCTGTGCGCCATAATCATCCCAATTATGACAAATCACAGCTTGAACTATCTTGCTTTGCATGTAATGAGTCTCTCTCATATATTAGTTTCACCTTTTAAGTTGCATTAGTGAAATAAATGAACTTTGCACGATATTCTAATTATTCGAGTTTCACCTGTATATCCTACAGGCCAAATACAGTACAGTGATTCATTCTCTGATTTCTGCATTGTCCACAGGAGATTTCAGAATGAGGACATTGTGGTTATATAATAATCTGAAATGCAGTCCCAGTTTGCTTTTGCCATGGGACAGAACAGCATCTGGAGCGTGTGTCACAGCTGGATGTGCGTGGGAATCATCTCTGGGTTCTGAATGTACCTGAGAACCATATTAAACGTCCAGGCCCCTGTGACACCACATTGCCAGAAACTCTTATGACTGCATTGCTGACTTTCCTCATAACCCGCCTTGGTCCTAATGTAGCTTTTTCCCTTTTTATTTCATTTTTGGCCTCAGTGTGTTACAAACATAAATTCCTAGTTAGCCAGATATCTGATGAAAGTCATTTTGGCAGATGTTATTCACGGGGGGGGGGGTTTGTCGGGGGGGGGGTGTCCTGCATCTAAAATTATAATATTCTCATGTATTTGTGTATCATCTTAGTAATGGTTTGCATGATATAATTATTCACTTGAAATTCAAAGCATTTAAAAAAAAGAAAAACCTTGAAATACAACATTGATTAGGCTCTAACACTGTCCATTTCTTTCATTCTACCTTACATTATTCATCTCCTGCAAAGTGGCAGTGGACATTGACACTAGAAGTCATAAGTGCGTGTACGTTTCATCTTGTTGAGCTAATAAGGTTTTTTTGGTTTTTTAAATGTATGTTGACATCATTATAGCTGCAGTTTTCCTTTAAATAATTCCTTCAGTATTTACTCTTGATGTGGAATAATGATGTTTATATGTTTACCTGCTTCTGGCTTGGCAACAACTATAGAGCTGCTCTTCACTGCAAGCTTAAAGGAGAACTATGGGGTCAGGGCTTTTCCCCTATAGTTCTCCTAAGGGTAACGGGAGGACACAAAACATACCTTCACTCGCTCACTTCTCGATCATCTCCCTGCAGAGAGCTGTGACTGTCACTCACTGCTCCCTGCAGGGATTCCCCCATCCCCTGTCCGATCCTCCAGCGCTGACTGGCGGAACGGACGGGGCAGGGGGCGGGTACAGCTGGCTCACGATATACTGAGCTTTGGGTGACGGGAAAACGCTAGGTTCCCTCACTTCCCGATCTATTGAGCCGACCTGTGACAGTTTCATTGTCACAGGTCGGCTAGAACTATGAGGCTGAGTGATTTTCACTCGCCTCATAGTTCTCCTTTAAATAGACTGTTTGTGACATATTTGAACCTGAAGTTCCATTGCAGCCACTGCTTGCCTAAGCCTTCTTGGCCTTGGTCCTAAGGGTACCCTCCATAGCAATAGAAACCAGATAATCCTTCCCTACTCTATGAAAAAAATACGTTTTTGGCTGGAGTTACACTTTAAAGTAAACCTATGCTTTGCAAAGGTTTGCTTTAATGAAGGCATTAATTTTGCACATACAGTATTTTTTTCCCTCAACAAACTGGACATGTTTGTCTCCAGGTACAGGGATCCTCCAGCAGTAGCAGAGGTTGCTGTGTTGGCTCCGTGGGATCAGCATGCCCTGATCTCTGCCTTTCCTTCCCTGAAACTTCTTTTTTGTTTGCTTTGCAAGATCGAGATGGAGGGGATTCAGAATTCTGCTGAACCTCATTGCCTTGGATTGGCCCAGGCAGATGTCAGTTCTCCAGTCTGGTAAGACTGCTGGCCAGCAGTCCACAGGCAATACCAGATTGCCGGGATCTTCTGTCTTCTACTATCCTGCTTCACGGTCGCTGGCTTTATTGGCATGGTTATTGAAACCCAAAGAGTCTCCAATGTATCTTACCCAGTTCATTCCCCTGTGACTCTTTGAGACCTGAATCTGGTCCTCTCTGCTTCCAAAACAGCCAATTGAAACCATTAGACATAGTTTTCTCTCAAAGTGGCTTTCCTTGTAGCCTTTTACCTCTGTGTGGTCTGAACTGCCAGACTTATCTTGTAAGGAGCCTTTTTGCTATTACAAAGTGGTGTTGGGGCCTAAGAATTCCTCCCTCCCTAAGGTAGTCTCTGCCTTTCACCTCAGCCATGACCTCGTCCCTCTTTTCACTTATGGAAATGTCACTCCATTCTCTGGATGGGGTTCGGGCCATAGGAGTTCATCTCTCATCCACAGCTTGTTACAGAAAGACTGATTGCCTCTTTGTAATTCCCGGACAGACCCCATCATGGTTCACCGGCTTCCGGTTTCACCATCTTTTGGTGACCATCTTTTAGGCTTATGGTCTCAAGAAACAGGTCCCACCTTTTCCTGTCAAGGCACACTATCCTACATCGGTGAGGGCTTCATGGGCTCTTTGGCAGCAGGCTGATGTTTCCCAGATTTGCAAGGCTTTGCTCTTCTGTTCTGTGCAAGCAGTCCCTAGTTTTTCCGTGTCCTTTCTTGCACCTTTTATTGGTAAATTTGAGTTTAATGTGAATGGCCAGTCACCAAGCACCACACATATAAAAGTACTGGCACTTTGCTCCCAGCGCCAAAATAGTATGTTGCGGTAGAGAATAAAAGTAGAGTATAAGCTGCTGGTGGGCCTGGTATTAAAGTGGGCCTGCATGGGCAAAGCACATGTTTGCTTTACAAACACATGTTCCTAAGTGCTAAATAACAGAAACAAGTAGGCTGGCATTGCCAACCTTTTCTGCAGATGCCCACACCACTAATGTAACCATGAAAGAGAATTCTGGAATGACATACTTGTTCCACATCAATGACTCGAAGTCCAGTGGTCTGCAAGCTAACTAGCATAACATACAGAAGTAGAGGTCAGCAGTGGAAGCCTTCATAAAGAGCTGTACATATAGACTGTAAGGGAACGGTCATCACAAAATGTTTGTCTTGGTTATATTTTGTGAGACTTATTTTTAGCAGGAGATCCTAGGGGGTGACTTTACAATACATGGAAAGGATTGTGATTCTTGCAGTGAAAGTCTCACTTCTTGCGAAGTCTGAAATTATTTTGAAGACCGTTGTCCTGTCGGTGTTCAGCTTAGATGAATTCCCCTGTTTCTGCACAGTCCCGTGTACTTGGTCTGTACCTGCCGTTCTTGTCCCTGGTTGTGCTCAGACCATATTGTTTTCATTACACAAAATCCCCAAAGCATTTTACACTAAGCTGAAAATCCATTTTTGCCTATGATTTGTTGTTTGGTTCCTGTTTTTAAGATGTTTCTTATTAACATATTTTCCCAAGATTTTTAATCTTTTGTTTTTTTTTTCTTTCTTCCTTTTTTAGGGTCTTTAACCCTTGGCGATACTTGGTTCGCTTCAAACCATAGCAAGCGGCGTTATGCGGATACAGCCATACTGACTACAATGTCTCTGGGACCAGATGTGTACGTATCACTCTTATAAATCCTTTTAAACTTGCTACTGTTATTTATTTATGTTCGGGGGCAAATGCACTTCCTAGAACAATATGTTACTCTTTATCTTACAAAAAAAACACAAAAAAGCAACACAGCAACCAGAATTTATTCTAGATTATTTCTGATTGGTCGACACACTTTTTACATCTTGATTACATTCTGCGCTGTTTTGTTAAATAAGGCAGGAAGCGTAAAAAATGTACCAAAGCAAAAATTATGTTTATTTCTCCAGTGTGCCAGAAATTCTTAAGAAAAGATAATAACACAAGCACCTCTCAGATTGCACAATTTCCAGGAATTTCATAGGGTTACACATGCATCAAAGGTAAAATAAATAATCGGATGCACCAATTTTTATATACTCATAACACATTATACTTGCTTTAAATGAAAATCCTATTTTGGTGTAGTTTTGGGCATTTCCTGTCACTGAAACACAAAGTTAGGGGCTGCGATCTATATCAGCATTTGCTGCATATCAGCTCATACCTCAAGGCCACAATTCTGTCAATGTTTTCCTTGTTAGTACTTCATCAAACTAAATGTTAGCAATATACATTGAATATACAGTGGGGCAAAAAAGTATTTAGTCAGCCACCAATTGTGCAAGTTCTCCCACTTAAAAAGATGAGAGAGGCCTGTAATTGGCATCATAGGTAGACCTCAACTATGAGAGACAAAATGAGAAAACAAATCCAGACAAATCACATTGGCTGATTTGGAACAAATTTATTTGCAAATTATGGTGGAAAATAAGTATTTGGTCAATATCAAAAGGTCATCTCAATACTTTGTTATATATCCTTTGTTGGCAATGACAGAGGTCAGACGTGTCCTGTACGTCTTCACAAGGTTGGCACACACTGTTGCTGGTATGTTGGCCCATTCCTCCATGCAGATCTCCTCTAGAGCAGTGATGTTTTAGGGCTGTCGCTGGGCAACACGAACTTTCAACTCCCTCCAAAGGTTTTAATATTGAGTAGGTCCCCCTTTTCCTGACCCATCGAGGCATGGTCTCCACTAGACCTCTGAAGCTGTGCTTTGGTATCTGGTACCAAGCTGTCATTAGCAGATCCTTGAAGTCCTGTAAGCTGGGACCTCCATGGATCGGACTTGTTTTTCCAGCACATGCCATAGATGCTCGATTGGATTGAGATCTGGAGAATTTGGAATCCAAGTCTATACGTCACACTCCTGACCACTGCAGACCAGGAACATCCCACAAGAGCTGCAGTTTTGGAGTTGCTATGACCGTCTAGACATCCCAATTTGGTCCTTGTCAAAGTCACTCAAATCCTTGCACTTGCCCATTTTTTCTGCTTCCAACACATCAACTTCAGGGACAAAATGTTCACTTTTCTGCCTAATATACCCCCCCCCCCCTTCCAGGGGCCATTGTAATATATACCCCCCACTTCCAGGGGCCATTGTAATCAGATAATCAATGTTATTCACTTCACCTGTCAGTGCTCATCATGTTATGGCTGATACATAGAGACTACAATGTTCCTCTGCATAAACATATACACTTGGTTGAAGTTTGGTAAATTCTGGCTCATCTTGTTTGTTTTTGGGATGTGGGATGAGATCAGAACACCCAGAGGAAACCCACAGAGATATGGGAAGAACATGCATAGTAGAAGAGTGTCCCTGGGGGGAGTTTAACCCAGGACCTCATCGCTATAAGGCAAGAGTGCTAAACCCCATATTGTAGCAATTAACAGCCCTGAATTTGCAGGCGATGTGCCCAGTTTGTGTACAGCTTTCCTCAGGGATAATAATGAGCATTTTCAATCTCTAGGAATGGTCATCACACACAGAGATTTAAAGGGGTTACAAATGCCTCCCATCGCTCTCCTTCTGCCCCCGTATTTGTGGGGTTTTAGAGTCACCCTCCAAGTTCCCTCTGCGCACTGATTTATAAGCATTATCCCATCTAGCATAATCCATAATAATGGCCTGTATAGAATATCCTTGTTATTAGTATTTCCTGCCTCCTCTGTGTATATGTGTACCGCTAATTGTCTGCGTACAAAGGGCACACACAGAGTGTGCTGTATAAGGGCCATCTTGTGCTGTGCCTGTTAATGAGAAAGATGAAAGATTTGCATGTATATCAGCGATTCATTGAGCCGCCGAGCAGGTGCAGTGACATCAAACTCCCGGCTACATGTCAACACACATCTGACACACGAGATTGTATCACTTAACAACTACATATAACCGGGGAGGTTCACAAACACATCTGCAGGTGGAGGCATTGTTTCCACTCCATGGCCTATGCACTCACCGGATTTTCGCATTGTTGTCTGCCGCTCTGTAAAATTGTTACTCTATGCAAATACACTTGTTTGGCTTTATCTCTCACCTTTTATTGATTGAAGATGGTCATATGTGCGTTAGAGCGACAGTGAGAGACTGATAGAAAGATAACGGGGAGACTAAAGTGTGAGCAAATCATATTGCTAGGGCCACTCAAAATTAGCCTTTCGGTTTCTGGTGGATGATGTTTTGGGTGAAAATATTGTATAAAGAATTATCATTTTTCTCAGGGAATTTGGTGTAAAAATGTTGCGCGGGGCCCAATGGTCCTATTGTATTTGTAATATTATTCTCTCTTATGAAAGATGCACAAGGCACAGGAAGATAAGGAAATAAAACGTCCTAAAGAGGGAAGAAACACCAAAAGCACCATGGTGGGTGGAAACAGAAATCTCACTGCTACAGTCCCCAGGAGAAACCAGTGGTTGGTGTCTCTATTCGGTGGACCTGACCTCACAAATGCTCTTTTGGCTAAATGGGCAAAATTCCCACAGACGCACTTTAAAATCTTGTGGAAAGCTTTCCCTGAAGAGCGGGTGCTTTTATAGCCACAGTGGGGACCAACTCTTATTAATAGCAATGGGGGTAGGGGGAAACGCCATATTAATAAACATGGGAGGGGTGGCAGGCAACTCCCATATTAATGATCATGCGAGGGGGACAACACTCTATATGTATGAGCATGGGTTGAGGGAGTTGGCAGCCAACTCCATATTAATGACCATGGGGTGGGGGACTAGGCAGCCAACTCCATATTAATGACCATGGGGTGGGGGAGTAGGCAGCCAACTCCATATTAATGACCATGGGGTGGGGGAGTAGGCAGCCAACTCCATATTAATGACCATGGGGTGGGGGACTAGGCAGCCAACTCCATATTAATGACCATGGGGTGGGGGAGTAGGCAGCCAACTCCATATTAATGACCATGGGGTGGGGGAGTAGGCAACCAACTCCATATTAATGACCATGGGTGGGGGAGTAGGCGGCCAACTCCATATTAATGACCATGGGTGGGGGAGTAGGCGGCCAACTCCATATTAATGACCATTGCGGGGGACGACGACACTTCAAATTAATGACCATAGGGTGGGGAAGTGGGCAGCAAACTCGATATTGGTTGTAGACTGGGAGCGATGGTTGTAGACTATGATGCTCAAAAAGCTCATATAGTTGTGATGATCAGCCTGTCCACAGACTTGTTCATATAGTGTATACAAGGAAACACAACACTGATGTGTTTGTAAAAGAAAGCCAGCCCAAAGTTTGATCTGCAAGCAGTTGATATTGTTAATGGTTGGGGGGGGGGGTTCTGAGTTGAGCTCTGCTATTCAGCAGCTGGAAACAAGCAAAGCTTCTTCTTCTTTCCTTCTAAAAACTGAAATCTTCTCTTCTAAATGGCGGCTTTGTTTAGCTCCACCATAAAGATAGAGCATGATGTGCATGACCCATATAGCTTTAGTGCTAGATCCCTGATAGCACGTGTGGTTTTGTAGGTGGTAAGAAGCTGACGTCTGATTGGTTATTGTTTGGAAACCTGTGTTTTTTTGGGGCACTAGTCTCCATAATTGAAACCTGTTGTTCTTGAGGTAATGATTTAGCGGGTTATGGGTTCTGCCAAATCAGTTTGCAGCACATTACAGTTGCACAATGGCTCTGCCAGGTCGAGGTTTGCATACAGTGAGTCCCTGTAGTGCTGACATTGTTCTGAGTTGGATATGAATGCTGAAATCCAGAGATCTAAGTCCTTGGCTGAACGTGTGCCAGTTCTGGGCTTAGAATACGGCATATATCGCTCTTTCCTTGTGGTTCCGAGCTGTCTCTCTACACATCCAGTTCAGGGCAGAGGACTGGAAAAAAAAGAACCCAGCCAGAAGCCACGAGCTGCTTGTGGTTGTGTAGTGGCTGGAAATACAACATGTTAATTGATTTTCTGCCCGTGCACTTTGTCATCTTCTTAGCGCAATTATTTCTTATTTACAAACAGGCGTTTTGACCGCCAAGGCCATAAATGGATGACTTAAAAGTGATCCTTGATGTCTGTGGAAATTCTGGCTTTTTTTTTTTTCAGGCTCCAAAAATTACATTGTAATTATGCTCCCGTGCATAATGCTTACCCTAAGCTTTTCCATTCCATTTCTACTGACTGGATGGCATGTGTACTGCCTCTGCAATTATCTGAAGTCTCTCCTCTAATACCCTCAGGAAAAATCTTTGTTTCCTAGATCGCCCCGAATGAATTTATTCCACGAAGTCTTTGTGGATTTCCGGCTATGTAACAGAATCTAGAAGAGACTTTAGAAGGTTTTTTTCGGAGAACCATTTTGTGCTAAGGTGCAGCTTGGGAAAAGTATTGGAGCCACGTGCTCGCAGGACTCTGTCATCCTGTCCCACTTCTCCTCCACATAGCGGGGTGGACAAATGCATTTGGAATACAGGAGCCAGTCTGCCCAGGAAACAACCCCATTAACAAAGCCTCAAAAGTTAGGCGCTGGTTGTAATTTTTTAGGGAGCATTGGCTGCTTGGCTCTGGTATAGTGCTTAGGGAAGTTATCAAATCTGGAGCAGTTGCCTATGGCAAGAAATCAGCTTTTATCTTTCATTTTCAAAGCTTAAAGTCACATTAAACCTCAGATTTTTTAACATAAACCAATACTGTAATGTGCGCCTGACTGTAATCCATGGTAGTTTCCCTTCTCTTTGCTGCTCTTCCTTTTAAATCTGTATCTGTTCTCATGCTGGGCAGAACTTCTGTTTTGCAGCAGACTGCCTTGTCTCTGAAATGGATACACGGTGTCTGTGTATAGGTTCACAACCTGAGCCAGCACTACAGGAAGAGGCACTCAGCTGCAAAGGGAAGTTCTCCCCAAGCATGAGAACAGATACAGAGTTAAAAGGAAGAGCAGCAAAGAGAAGGGAAACTACCATGGATTACAGTAAGGCGCACATTACAGTATTGGTTTATGTTAAAAAATCTGAAGGTTTAATGTCACTTTAACTGAACAAGCTGAAGAGAGAAGCTGATTGGTTACTGTGGCCAACTGCTCCAGATTCTGTCTGCTCCATTTTGGATAAAACCCGCCTATGTGTGTTTATATGTCCAACAGCTCGTTGCTGTCTTTGGTGGGCTTGGATGTTAAAGAAGAACTCCGGGAATTTACAGTAAAAGACTTACCCTTGCTGTGGGGCTACCTCAAAAAGTGCACTTTTTGACTAGGGGGCTTAAATAAAGCAGATATACTCACCTGATCCTTGGTCCTGCGAGGGTCAGTTCTTAGGTCTTTCCCCCTCCACCTCCGGCTGTAGAATGTTCCTCGGCATCCTAACGTCTAATGCAAGTCAATGAACCTGCATTAGATGTGATGATGCCAGCAGTCTTGAGCCCAGGGAAGAAGGCGCTGTGGGGATAGCAGACCGGCGGCACCTAGGATCAGCTGAGTATATCTGCTTTATTTGAGCCCCTAGACAAAACTAGCACTTAGCCCTCGCAGTGCAGGAGCAGCCCCACTGCAAGGGTTCCCGAAGCAAAGTCCTGGAGTCCCTCTTTAAAGTAGACCTACACCCAGGCAACCTTGTCCATCAGAAAGTGCAAGATCAGTAAGTTTTTGATGATATAACCCATACTATCTTGGTCCATATTGATATCTACAACACGGTGTCACTGTAAGGCAGCCATCATGATGGTGGAGGTACGAGCTATCACCAGGCAGCTTTTCCACATCGTACAGCGCACTTGTTTACTGACATCTGCCACTTACCTGACACAGAATATCAGAGATCGGGCTTCATTGTGACGGCCGTATTTTCCTTTTGTGGAATGCTGTCCGAGTTTGCAGAAATTTGGGTAGCCAGACTACAAAGGAACCCCAACACTTTCCAATCTTTTTGCTCTTCAGTTGTGATAAATGTTTCGAATGTCGCCTTGGACACAACCCAGACAAGGGAAAAGTTATTTTCCCCCCCTTAGAGTTTGAACTTCGGGAACCTGGAACGTGCTTTTAAATCAAAAATAGGCCAAATGTGGAAAGAGCCGAATGTGCTCAGAGCGTAGGAGCCGAGCGACAGGACTGCTCTGTCAGGCAGATAAATGACGCTTCGAGAGGTTCAAAGGCTTTCGGCTGTTTCTTCAGTGCTTCCTGAGGACCCCATGTGAATTACAGATCAGCTTGCTAAATTCTCCAGCACCCTTCCAGCCCAGGCCTTCTACATATGCTGCACTCCCTAATGGGGAAAGAGCTAGCAGATTTTAACCCCTAGGGCTGGGATAAGAGTGTGGATAATAGACGGGAACAATTATCTCCTGACAGGACACTGATGAACCCCAGGATACAGTCCAGTACATCTTCCCTTTGATTTTAAGGCATTGCAGTATAGCCGCTCTCATGGCTTCATCTGAAACATCTCTGATCCCAGGTTCCCACCAATTCATCAGCAGTGACATGTTATAGATATGGTTACTGTTGAAATAATAAGCAGCAGATATATTGTACAGTACCACCCGCCTGTCACTGGTTTGGACTTTTATCCTATTATTATAGTAAAGTTTCAAAATAATTTCATGTATTCTTGTGTTCATATTTATCATACTATATATTATATATCGGTGTAGACACATTGCATTGTATACGTTTATTGTCAGTATGGTGGCATAGTGGTTAACATTGTAGCTCTAAGGACTTGTTCACACCATGTCCGGACCAGAACACTTTGTTCCTGGACCAAAAAAGCATCCCAATGTATCCGTATGGTAATTCTGGGCTCTGCTCACACCAGTCTGCTCCAGACCAGTCAAAAATAAAATACTGCTTGTCTCATTTTCTCTGGCCTGGAATGCACTGGAACGCATGGAAACGCACTGGACCGTACCTGAAAGCCCATTTTAAGCTGAAGAAAAAAGCCAAAGCGCTCCAGGACGCTGTAAAACCACGGCAACGCGTTCCAGATCTGGTCCGAAAAATGGTGTGAACGTGGCCTGAACCAAAAAGCAAAGACTGACTGCTCTACTGATTTGGACTACAAACACCTCCACCTTTCCTCATCTGTATTACATATGGGGCATGGGAATTTGCAGTTTATAGAACAGCATGGAAGGAAAATATAACATTGTAATTACAGTTCAGCTCACAGAAAGGTTCAATGACACAGCGTTTCTAGCAAGATCAACAGATATATTCTGGTATTGCCGAAAATGTTCTTAGCCCAAAAAATTAAATCTGATGCAGCCATCACATGGACTAGAAAGCTGCAACATGTTACATTTTTGATCTTGAGTTTAGATTTCCTTTAAAGAAGGACTCCGGGGTAATTTTTTTCTTAACCCTTGCCGTGGGGCTGCCCCCCACACTGCAAGGGTTAATGGCTCGTTTTGGTTTAGGGCTATACTCACCTGATCCTTTCAGCTGGCTGGCTGTACCAACGCTTCCTGCAGTCTGTCTCCTCCTCTACTGTAGCAATGGAATGTTACTCGGCGTCGTCACGTCTTATACACAGTGTATAGAACACTACAGCGGAGGTGGAGAGACACTCCAGGGATCGGTCCAAAAACAAGCCGGCTTGGAGGATCAGGTGAGTATAACATTGTTATTTTCAGACCTAGACCAAAACAAGCACTTAATCCTTCCAGTGCAGCAGTAGCCTCACTGCATGGATTAAAGGAGAAGTATGGGGTCAGGGTTTTTCCCCATAGTTCTCCTAAGGGTAACGGGAGGACACAAAAAGACGACCTGTGACAGTCTCATTGTCACAGGTCGGCTAGAACTATGAGGGGAGTGAAAAGCACTCGCCTCATAGTTCTCCTTTACTACAAAAATATCCGGAGTTCTTCTTTAACGGTTTCATACTTGTCCCACAGATCTTCACTTTGTACCTCTGCCAAAGAATCTTCTGCATCTGACACTTTGGGTGTGTTGGATGGTTGGTCCTCCCCTGCTGAGGGCTGTGGTTCCTTCCATCAACATCTACAACACTGCTGGGTCCTGTAGTAAACTTGGGGTTGGCGGGAGAAACCACAGAGCGGAGCGGGAGATGAGGAGGGATCTGAGGTTCCCAGAAGTGTTGGGTGCAGAAGATTCTTCAGGCAGTGATAAAGTGACAGGATCACATTAAGGGTAGTGTAATAAGCATAGCCGGGGGAATAAGTATTACATTCAGGAAGCAGGAAGTGCAGTCTATAGAAAAGCACCTTTCCCAGCAGATACTAGAAATAACTCATTTGTAAGGTGCAATGGAGCTTTCTTCTACCCTCATGTCATGTGAAAGTTGTCACATTTGTTAGCCGTATTGCTATTGTTTATATTATCACGTTGTCTATGTTACATAACAGGGATCGGGTTATACAAATATGTCATAAACTATTAATAACACATAAGATATAACATGGATATAGAATTACAAAGTGTCCGTTGAGGGTTTGACAACAATTCTATTTTGGTATTTGTGTTTTGCTGGATCTGGGGATCTTTGTGCTGTGAATTGAAGGTGTAGTGGTCCTTTAATTCTGTGAGGTCGATGTGTGGATCCCCATGTTATCTGCCTGATGTTAGTCTGTCTGAGATATGACTGCATATCTGTGAGCACTCTGGAGTCGGTAGATATTCCCAAGCTGCCCAGTCCTATGGGGGTGAACTGGTCTACGAGGTTATTCTAGTCCTATCTGAACAGCTCATAAAATGCACGCTGGGCTCTGTCTGTGGGCACTGGTTGTCACCTCCTTTATGGAGCTGACATTAGCTGCCCCAGAGGGTTGTCACTGTCTGGCAGGCACTTCAGGTTGTGACACATTGGATTGTGGCGTAAGCACTTTCTTTACACCCGTCAGATGTATCTATATCTCTTTGTGTCCTGCTGAGAGTCCCTTCTCTTCATTGCTTGTTTTCACAGAGGTCCAGACACATCCAGCCTCCAGAGACACATACGGCACTTCATAGCGAAGTCCTGCAGATGACACAGAGCAGAGCTGCAGTGTAGAGTGGAGAACAAGCCTTTGATGTGTCCGCTGCCGCTGAGAGTTTCCTCCATTGCTACTGACTTGAGAGCATGAATACCTTGGTAATAAATCTTCACCTCATTCCACCATTGCTTGCACTGTGTGAAGGGCTTTTCCCTGCTAACATTAAAGCATACCTGTACTAAGAGGAATGCGGAGACACCATTGCTGATCTTTTTCTGAAAATACTAGATGCCTGGCTGTTATGCTGATCCTTGGCTTTAATTCTTGCTAACCCGACAAAAGCATGCAGCACTTGAAGTCTTGACTGAAATCAGAACATCTAATCTGCATTTTTTTGGGTCAAGCATCTTCAAAAGTATTGAACACAATAAAATAGGCATGACAGTCATGCAATAGGGCCTCCATGTTTCTCTTGGTACAGGTTTTGGTTTATGTAAATACATTTCTGGTTTCACAATAAGGACAAAGAGCACTCAGCCCCTGAATTGTTTCAGCCAGAATTTGGGCCAGTGCATCCTCAGTGGGTCCCGAGCCTTTATAGTAAATCCCTAGCATGGCCCAAACACCGCATGGAATGGTTAGGTCAGCATGATGAAATGCCCGAGAAGCTTGGAATTAGGGCTGCAACAACTAATCGACATAATCGATTATAATCGATTATTGAAAAAGTTGTCAACTTTTTCAATAATCGATTAATCGGCTTCTGATCAGTTGGCCCTGTTCACGGCTCCACACACGCTGCGCACCGCACCTCCTCCCCAACTCACACTCAACGCTGCCAGACCCGCATCCACGCTTTACACGACGCACCTATCTCAGGCAGACCCTATCTCAGAAGCAAGTTGCTGGAAGACTGCTCAGGTAAGCCTGCATTTTCGCTGCCAGACCCGCATCCACGCTCTACACGCCGCACCTCCTTCCCGCCTCACACTCACCGCCCGCCCACATTCTCCATGTGGCTCAGTACTTTTTCCTAAATGACATTCGGGGGCACACAGCAGGTGCTTAAAATGCTTGCCAAGTGCCCCCTTTCCATGTAATCGTTGCCTAACACTTGTCTGTGTTTCAGCTCCTGGGTAATATCCCTTATTATCCTGTTTCTGATTTAAAGTGGGTTGGTGTAACAAGCATGTCCTATCAATCAAAAGCCGCAAATGTGGTTATTTTGTGGGCTGGTCTTGTGTTCCAAGCTGCCATTTCTCTATAAACTAGTGGTGCCAGTTTTTGTCAAGTTTCTTCCATAGGGAGCGTTTTCAGTTACAGTGGAGAATGGATTAAAGCAGAACTCCATTGTAAATGAATAGTAGAACATGAGTTGCTGCTGTTATTGATAGAGCTGGTTCACACTTTTATCCCCTCTCCCCTCAGTACTATGCAGTCATTGTCCCAATCGCTGAGGTGTAGGGACTGGCTGTTTATGACGACTGACTGCAGAGCATAACAGAGCAGAATACTTACAGGTCTTGTCTATACACCAGTCTGTGACTGGACAGTGAAAGGAGAAGCAGCAGACGGATGAGCTCATCTCCTACCATCCTGTTCCTTGTTATATTAGGGCTGGTAATGATTAAAATGTTCGTGTTCGATTAATCAAATTTTTTTTAACTCGAATAATTTGGATTAATTATGAAGCACATACAGATCCAACTACATTGGCCTATACACATACAGCACAGCAATGAAGTAATAAAATGAACTAGGATCACACTAATCCAGCACGTTATTATTCTCACGTGCCCCACTCAATATGGCTGCCGCTTGAGTGGGGCAACTCAGAATAATAACGTGCTGGATTAGTGTGATCCTAGTTCATTTTATTACTTCATTGCTGTGCTGTATGTGTATAGGCCAATGCCTGGGCTGGCGCTCGTGCAGAAAGCTTCTTGGGCAAACTCACAGGCCCAAGTGGCTCCGTCGGCTAATGAAGGGGGGAGGAGTCCGGTGCCATCACGGACATCGACGTCACTGGACTCCTCCCCCCTTCCCTGCCTTAGCCATCACGGACATCAACGTCACCGGACTCCTCCCCCCTTCCCTTCGTTAGCCGACGGAGCCACTTGGGGAAGGGGGGAGGAGTCCGGTGACGTCGATGTCCGTGACGTCACTGGATCGCCGACGGGACCCCCGGAAGCCGGCGGAGAGGTGAGTGTTTTCATTAGCGATCAAAATAATTTTATTCGATCAAAAAGTTTAACGATTAATCGAGAAATTAATCTTTAATTTCCACAGCCCTATGTTATATAGTTACATAGTATTTGAGATTGGATAAAGACACAGGTCCATCAAGTTCAACCTATTGCATGTATGTACAGTATGTGATTCTGCATGTGTCTGCGTGTGTATGAGTCCCTGTGTGATCTTGTATGAGTCCCTGTTTTTAAGGGTACCTGTACCCCTGTATGTTACTGTCTCTGAGGAAATTGTCCAAATGCATTTTGAATGATTCCACACTCTCAGCTGATAGCACTGCTTGTGGCAGCGAGTTCCAGACCCAACCGCTCTGACTGAGAAGAACCCCTTACACCCCTTGTGCTGAAATCTTTTCTCCACCAGTTTTAGGTGGTGGCCTCTAGTCCTTGTTATGGAGTTTACCGTAAAATGTTTATTGCTGAGGTTGCTATCACCATTGAACATCTTGTACATCAAAATCATGTCCCCTCTTAATCTCCTCACTTGTTAGCACATGAGCACTGCAGACAAACGAGCTGGCTCTTTGTGCCGCTTCTCCCTCTCCCAGTAGCTTGCAAGAGGCTACTACTAAGTCAAATTCAGGTACTTACACTGCTTGCAGTTCTAAAAATGCATTTAATGAAGTATTAACAACCAGAGATGCATTATTTGTGTCTTTTACATCTTCCCGAAGTTCTGCTTTAAGATGTGCCTCTCCTGCAGACTTGTATCGCTGTGGCAGGGTTTGAGTGCAGTGTGTTACGTGCTGGTTGTTAGTAAAGTTGATCTGCGACTGTTGGGTGCGAGGGATTTTGTTGCGGAACAGATAAAACTAATCCATGCGTGTTTTTTCTTTTTTAATTCTGCACCATTTGAAATTCTGCAGCTCCAGCAACCGTTAATTCTTCACAATGGGAATTCTGTGCTGTAAAAATCTGGAGTTCAGCCTAGAAAACCATTAGAAAAAAAAAGTGGGTTTGAGTGCAGCATAACATACATATGTATGGATCACCTTCTGTTTTACTGGCCTAACCGAAAGCAATGTAACGCTTGTTTCACTTTTCCCCAATAAAAAGGCTCGCATTACACTTGTGAAGAGTTTGGCGTCTTCCAAGCTAATTAATACGGGTTCCCTTCCACCTCAGAATTTTCCACGCAGGGTTATCCTGGCGACATGGTGTCTGTAGCGCCCGAAAGAGAGTGTGTGCAGCATTCGTCTCACTTGTTGACAATGTGCTCAAGGCACAAAAGGCTGGCGGAGGAAATGACAGTGTTTCAAGCTCTATAGTGCCGTGCGCTGCTACAAAGGACTTCAAGAGTCTGCGTTATGTCACTGCTCAATTACACTCCCGGCTAACAGCACTTTGTTACAGAGACAGTTTCCATGCTGTTTTCTAACGGGTTCTGTGGCTATACGTTGAAGGAGGGGGGCACCACAGCTCTCCATTAACCCCAGCACAAGAAATAGGAGTCCGGTTTGCAGCATTGTGTTTCTGGCAACATACGGTGACTTTACCTGTTGTTGTCATCTATTATTGTAGAATGATTAGTAATTATCCTTCAGTATGTACAACTTATTCCAAAGCATTACTATTTAGGAAGCTCTTGACTTCAAGGGAGTGCGCCATCTTTTCAGCATGGTTGAGGTCAATATGTGAAAAAGATCAGCTTAATAATAAGAAAAATAATACTATTGTCAGTGTATGGTAATTCTTTTCAGCACTTTTGAGTTCAGGTCCACCTTAAGGCTACCCTCCCTGTCCATATGTAGTTGTACAATAATTATTTTTTGTAGAACTATATAGGAACTCAGGGGGTAGCCTTAAGGTGGACCTGAACTCAAAAAAGAGAAGATTTGCTATGTTATTGGGGATGTTCCAAAATGTTCAGTGTGCCAGAGTCATACCTGGAAGTATCTACCCTTTGTCTGTAATTCCTCCTGAACTATAGCAGTACAGTTCCTGGTATGTGAGTGTACCTGCAGTGAGTGATTCACCTGAGGCATGGCTGCCTGTGACTGCCATTCTCAGGAGATTCAGTGATGTCACTGCTGTGCTGCTCACTGTTCTCTTTGCTGGAGAGGAAGCTGTACCTGAGGACCTGCAGTGCAAGAATCTTCATGTTCCTGCTCCATCTGTTCTGTGTATCTGTGCTTCCCCCAGCTATCCTGCTGCTTATCATTACTCCACCAGTTATCAAATTGCCAGTCATCAGGGGGCAGCTCTGACCTAAGAAGCAAAGTCCTGCTGCTATATTAAGATGGCCGCCCCCCAAGAGACACAGTGCACAACAGGGAGAAGGTCAGCTGTAGTGAATCCACAAGCAACACTGCTGACTAGTCCTTACTCCATGCTTGAATTTTTTGACTACACAGATTACAGATCCTTTCTTAAGTTGACCTTTGGGCTTCCCCCGTACCACCTCTAATGAAGTGCTGGCATCAAAAATGAAAAAAAAAAAAACCTTCCTGAATGCCCCTTTTACTGACCTAAATCCATGGTCACATGACATTGCAGGGTAACATTTAAACTCCAGACTCCCCTTGCTGGAGGCTCTGACTTGAGTCCTGCCTCTATTAAGATGGCCGCCTCCACACACAATACAGTACAAGACATGGCAAGTCAGTGATAGGGGGGAGTGCCAACCGCATAGAGCCTACAGGTAATACTGGGGACTAGCCATTTGCCCTCTGCCTGCGTTATTTTAGGCACAGCTTCAGTATCTCTTGAATTGCTTATTATGTTGCAGCCTAGGCCTCCTGCTTTGTAGTCCTGCTTTATTTCTCCATCTAAAAATGTAAGTCTATGAGGTATATTTATCCAACGTTTGCCAAAGACATTCACTGAATGATTATTCACCCAAAATACTACTCCGGAGATTGGACAGCGTTCTCTGTTTCAGTTTCTCCCACACTAACTCTATTTCACATGCAGTTAGCTGATCTGTGATTCTTACACAATCCAATCTCGCCAAGTTAGATTTGGAAAGTACATAAAATATATTTTCAGTTATTTTGTCACATCTTTCAGATCTTGTTTTCTGCTGTGCCCAGTGATAGCGTGCCTTTGCAAGTGTTGTGGTGTTACCAACTGGCGTCATCTGCCATACATACATAACATAGTCTGCCATACATACATGACATACTCTGCTTACATACATTACATTAGGGCTGGACAAATCCCAGGAGCCAGGTCGCCAATGCTCCATAAAAATTATAGCTCTAGCCCAACTTTGGAGCTTTTCTCTGGTTGTTGTCACCGGAACAAGCTCCTGAAAAAACATCCTGCTGGCTCCTGGATTGGACAGACTGGCCTCTGAATTCTAGGGATGCACAGATACTTTTCGAGTACCGTGCAGGTATTTGGCATTTTCATGAGAACTACCAGGGTTGCAGAGGTTGCAGCTGGGACCGGGCTCTGGCGCTCCACCAATGTCCTGAAATCATTAGTCTGTATTGTTTTAGAAAAACTGTCACATGACAATAAACAAAAATGTATTAGTACTCGTACTTGTAAGTACTCGGCAAGTACCAGTACTCATACTCGCAAAACTGGTATCTGTGCATCCCTTTATTTATATTTATAAAACCAAAATCGTACATTAAAACAGAGATGTACAAATCCCGGGAGCTCCGTGTGCTCCTTACACATGACAGCGGCCTCCAAACATTTGAATTTTTCTCTAGTGTAGTCTTGGAGCTCAAAAGTATCGGTACATGTACTCGTACCGAGTACTGTACTTGGTATCTGTGCAACCCTACTGAATTCCATATTAATTTGTCCAACCCTGCATTACATTTTGTATGATAATGATAGCTCAGGAATTCAGTAATGTCAGCAATTGCACCCTTTGTATTTCTGTCCTTTTTGATCTAATTTATGTTTATCAAATAATAGTTTTTTTTCAATAGATTTTATTTTTTTCTCTTCCAGATGCTCAGCGGCAGTGTATGATCTGAGGAGATACAAAGACTATAACAAGAACGCCAGGAGTGAGACGACTTGACAATCTTAAAGGAATGATACAAGAGGTGATGGCAATGTATTGATGATCACCCAGGACGCCGATAAGTAAGTCTCTGAATGACACGTGGTGATAGGTCTGTGCATCTTTGCCATGTGCCTTCATGTCCTGCCGTAATCTGCCAAGTCCGTTCATCTGGGGTGACAGGATAAAGTGGTTCAAGTGAGGTCAGATCTTTGTTCTCTGTTCTCCAAAGGACACAGAATCACAGGTATTTTTTTTAGCATGTTTGGGGTTGGTCATGTCAGTGATGTGGAGTTAAAGGTAACAAGTCTGTGGAATAATCAATCTTCTAACCTTGTTTATAGCACAGCACTGCAGAGACTCAAGCAACTGTATAATGTAAATTCATGCACATGCCACACATGTCCTATTGAACACAAAACAGGCTCCCTTGTCTGTCTGGTTGCTGACATGCCTTCAGCAACCTCCGAGGAACCTGAGCTGTCATTAATTTGTGTCATCCTATTATCCAAGCTTATCTGTGTCTTCTCTACTTCATGTGACCCTTATCTACCAGGAAGAAATTAGGGGAGAAGAATCATGTCGGCACCTAATGGACGCACGGCACATCTCCAATAGATAGGTATCTTATACACCTTAAAATTGACCAACTTTTATTTTTGAAGTAATTCTGTCGATGTGAGTAGGTGTCCCCTGGTGGTTTCAGTATGGTATGGTATGATATGGTCCTGCCAAGCAGTCTTGCCAATTCAGTTTAATCCTTGTCAGTATTTTCCACCTTCAAAATGTCATTCCCGGAACCTCAATTTACTATGAGTTGTGCTTGTGCAAAGATCAAACCCGACGCAGTGCCTGTGTGCCTTACCTTGTCATTAATTTTATCTCTGTATTTGCTTGTTGAGGATAATACAGACAACTAATGGAAGGGGAATCTCCGTATCTGCTCATAAAGTACAACTATAAAACTGAGGAACAAAACAAGTGTGAAAATGGGTAAGTGACATCAAATAATAATTTCTGGTTAATTTTACTATAACAAGTTTATGGAGTAGAAGACCAGTATCATTCTTGTTTTCACTTTCTACCCTACCCTGACATAAGAACCCAATAGATTGTTGAAGTCAATACAGACAGTTGTGCATTACAGAAGAATATTATAGAAGAATATTTATATTCTTTTTTTTTCCCAACAGGAATGCAGGAAACTTCCTAGTGCATAACATTTTATAATTCTGTACCTGGAGAGGAACAAGTTGGCACTGGAGGCAGATCAGCAGATACACTCGGTATTAACATTTCAGATCTCTATGTCCCCTATGTTGTAGTGTTATAAGTATAGTTGTAGAGGTGTCTCTATCCCTTCCCTCCTCCATCTCATCAACGCCAAACAGAATTCTCTTTACTAAACTGACTATCTTGCTGTTACTACATAGGGATGTTCAGATACCAAGTACTATACTCAGTACAAGTACATGGAGTCAGCTGTCCTTTGTAAGGAGCATACGGGGCTCCTGGGATTTGTGCATCCCTGTTTTAATGTATGATTCTTTTTTTTTTTTTTAATATATGTTAGAAATGCACCGGTACCATTTTTTAAAGTACAAGTACCGATACTCGTCCAAGTACTCACAGATACAAGTACCGATACTCGTCCAAGTACTCACAGATACAAGTACTGATACGTTTTTATTAGGGTTGCACAGATACCAAGTACAGTACTCGGTACAAGTACGAGTACAAGTACCGATACTTTTGAGCTCCAAGACTACACTAGAGAAAAATTCATAAATTAGAAGGCCGCTGTCATTTGTAAGGAGCACACGGAGCTCCCGGGATTTGTACATCTCTGTTTTATTGTACGATTTTGTTTTTATAAATATAAATAAAGGGATGCACAGATACCAGTTTTGCGAGTACGAGTACTGGTACTTGCCGAGTACTTACAAGTACGAGTACTGATACATTATTGTTTAGTGTCATGTGACAGTTTTTCTAAAACAATACAGACTAATGATTTCAGGACAGTGGTGGAGCTCCAGAGCCCGGTCCCAGCTGCAACCGCTGCAACACTGGTAGTTCTCATGAAAATGCAGAGTATCTGCACTGGTACTTGAAAAGTATCTGTGCATCCCTAATTTTTGTTTATTGTCATGTGACAGTTTTTCTAAAACAATACAGACTAATGATTTCAGGACAGTGGGGGAGTGCCAGGGCCCGGTCCCATCTGCAACCCCGGTAGTTCTCGTGAAAATGCCAAGTATCGGCTCCGGCATCTGAACTGGTATCTGAAAATCCCTACTACATAATGTAAATACTAAATAATTCACCATCTCTCATACCATTTTGTGTTTCATTTAGAAAACGAATTCCTCTGTAGGTGAAAGTTTAGAACACATCATTCTTTCCATGTAACTAATTCAAACTTTTTCGGCTTACAGGTTGTCTAGTACTACCCAGCACCAAAGACAACGCCGACACTCAGACAAGGTAGGATACAGATTTTATTTTCCTGTCCTATGTTTTATAATGAACATTTGTACTGGTACATTCACTGATGTCATCGGTGAGGAGGAGCCTCCCTGTCAGAGATGTAGTGATGTTAGCCAATTACAACACAAAACTTGCACCTGTCGTGAGAGTAAACTTGACCGAGCAAAAGTGAAAGTTGCAGCTGTGCGGATGAACAAACCTTAAAGTGTATTTCCACTTTCACAGCTAAACTGGGAAACACCTTTGTTGTATTTGTTGCATGTTCCCATTGACATGGCATAAGCTTGACTTGCTTCTCCTCCTTTGTAATGTTAGGAGGAGCTCTGAGGGGTTGTGTTAACTCTGTCTGTACTGTGCTGGCTGATTTCATTATATTTTGTAAAGTAGACGTAAACACTGCCTGTCCTAATAAAGGATTAGAGCATTTAAAGTCTGGCTTCTGCATTGTATGTTAATGAGAGAAGTGCAATCCACTGTGAAGGTGCTCAGAGAAAACCTGGATTCAGCCATCTTGTCTGCTGCAGCAAAACATCTGAAAGGTAAGAAATGTTTTCTTTTACATAATTTTTTTACATATGCTGTGTAAATGGGAACACACAACAAAAATATGGAGGGGTTTTCTCAAATGTGACTGCAAAAGTGGAAATACACTTTAAGTGGGACAGAATTTGGGAAGTTCACCTTGTATCCAAATAGGGATCGTTCATCCGTAAAATTGTTCGGGGTGGTCACATACCAAACAAGTGTGACTCCTCCCTCTCTAGCTATATACCGCAGAGGTGTGTGTGATCAATGTGAATAAATCAACGTATAAAGTTATTTTATTTTACTGTAAGAAAAGACCACCCACATGTGATATGACATCACAGAACAACCCCTGCGGCTGTGGTTTTTGTTTTAGCTTTTTAATGTTGGGATTATGTCATTGTGTCTGGTTCTCCGTGATCGTCTCTGAAAGAAGATGAAATATGAACTAGTGCAGCCAGACCCAAAGTGGTTTAACTCATTGACAGGAACATACATTGAACCTTTCATATCATAGTTGTTAAACCTACTGTGGCCCTCAACTACCAAAACTCTTTCATCATATATGTGCATTAGGGCCCATTCACATGGGACTTATGCTGCTTTCTTGGATTCCTGTGGCTAGAACCTATGGATTCTTGAAGCAGAAATCCCAGGTGTACCTGTTCAGATGCAGCCACTGTACCCATTCAAGTTAATGACAGGGGCCACAATTGTCAGCGGCAGTCTGCATGTAATCGTACATGGTACCTTTACATGCAGATTGGGTGGATAATTGTCCCTGGGCGCCGGATAGATGCACCAGCGGAAAGTCATCTACCCCAAAACGCATGTAATTGTACCATGTGCGATTACATGCAGACTGACGCTGACACATGTGGCCCCTGCCATTAACTTGAATGGGTACAGCTGCCACATCTGAACGGGCACACCCAGGATCCCTGCCTTCTAGAATCTTTAGGTTCTAGCTGCAGAAACCCCAGAAGGCACATAAATGACCCATGTGAATGCAGCCTTAAAGGATAACTATGCCTCCAGAATCTCGGAAAAGCGGAAGCTGCTTTATGATTGGTCAAGTTGTAGTACAAATAGCAACAGACATTTTACTTGTGCGGTGAAACATCTGATCATCTAGTTGTTGCTTCCTTCATTGTCACTTCAGTTTGTATCTCTTTCCAGCCTTGATGTGGGAGCTGGTGTGACTGACAACTTACTCTAACTCCATTATAGGAGAAAGTGCAGCTTTTCCAGTGTTAACTACAAGTGTGACATGTAATATTTCCTGCTCTGTAGATCCCAGCGTGCTGTGGTGAGTGAGGAAGTGTAATCATCCTGTGGCTTGCTGCGGCCCTACAGAATGTGTGCAGAAATTCTATATTGTGCAATGCGTAGATGTGTCAGATTGGTTTAACCCTCAACTATCTGCAATACACATTTTGTTGTTTTCATGGTTCAAAGTCACCTTATGTAAGGTGCTGCGGGCTGGTTTGTTCAGTTCCCCCTTAGTGCTTTCTTTGATCCTTCTTAATCCAAGTATAGGAAGGAGCATATTTTCCCGTCTCCATTGCGTTATGGGATGTTGAAGAGGGAGAATCTACTTGGCTGCTACAAACACCATAAACATTTCTTCTTTTAGATACCTTGATTCAAAAGGTGCAGTTCATGTTATAGACATGATTACATTTTAATTATAATGTTAATTGCAGTCATAGTTTATAAGGTCTGTCTGTGCACAGTGACGTTTTAGCTATGGTTGGAGTCTGGTGTGCTGCATCACCCTCTGACATCTTATATGGGGGCTAAAGCACAAATACCTATGTGGTTCTTGGCCCTTTTCCTGCCCACCTTGTGTCTTATTCCTCCTTCTGTAAAGGCTGTTCCTTCTTTTTGCATGATCCATTGTAGTCATTGAAACTGTAGCATAAAGCGATGGTGGCTTATTGTAATGGCCATGTCTGTGTTTGAGCGACTGCTATTTTTTCTCTCCTGGATTTGGTTCAGACACACACTGGGGGTCTTCAGCTGTCTTGAGCACATCTTCGGATGTGTTGTTGTATCTTTAAAGCCCCTAAAAAAAAATTGCCCTTGCAGTGTACCCTCCTCGCCATTGCACTGGTTAGATGCTTGTTATGTCTAGAGGTAGAGGAATAAGGTTAATAGTTACTTTATTACTCGCTACAACAGTTTTCCTCCACACTATTAGACCAATCCACCCAAAGCACCGGCCAGCGGTTGCACGAAGATTTTAGCCACAATCCGGAGGGCCTAAGAGGAGAATGCTAGAGCCCACCAGAGTGGATCATAAGGTAAGTACTTGAATTAGCTTTAAGGAAAGTGGGGTAACCCCCCCCC
>NW_017307731.1:314234-339704 GCF_000935625.1 Nanorana parkeri
CCCCTCTCCCTCCCTCCTACCCCTCTCCCTCCCTCTCCCCCCCACATGTAGTCTACAGTTAGGGACCACACTTTACAGAGAGGCCTTGACATAACAGTGTGGCTTAAGATTGGCAAACGTATGCAGCGGTTGCCTGTGTTTTTAACCTAAATTGCAGAAACAGTTTAATCTGCTGACGGGTTGGAGAGAATACCAGGACATTTTTTTTTACTACGTAGTTTGCAGACTTGGGAACTCAAGCACATTGTCACCACTGGAGTCTCTGAATGATATAAGAGACTGTTAGGTTATAAAAAAATACTGAAATGGTTTTAGCCTTGGTGATTCTTTATGTGAAGGGCTTGTTGAGAATAGGTCATCATTTTAGGTAAGGTATACCATTATGTATTCTTTCCTTCTAGGTTTAGAAATATTACCTACTGACATCTTTCCTGGTCAGTGCAATAATTGGAGACGACTGACATATGGCTGTGTAACTCTTTCAGTGCTGCCATTGGCGATTCATGGAGGACTTTGTCTGTGGTGCATGCTGGGGACAGGGTTAATAATAATGAGCAGCTCCAGCTGTGCGCTGTATCTTGGTGCCTTCCAGGCTTACACAAGCTGAGCTTTAATCCCCTGCCTCTATCTGGAATCTATTATATTATGCAAGGCCATTAGCTTGCATGGAAGATTCATATCCAGGTTATGGTATGCCGACAATGTACAACTCTCCTCTGATCACTTTCAGTCCTTTCTGGTGACTTGTGTGCAAATGTTACCTGACAGTTTGTTTCCCTCGTGCTTTACAGTTCATTGTGTATTTTGCTAACAGGTTTATCTCCACGGAACTCAAGTGGAATTGTAGCCGTCATATGACATTGTTGGGTTTCCCTATCGTCGCCCACCATCTTGGTTCTAAACTCCTAATGCTCCCTGTACTGGGAGTGACATTGTAGTATTACGGGATATCTACCTTCTACACCAATGGCGCACCTTCAAATCCTCGGACAATTTTTCTTTTAGGTTTAGACAAACAACTAAATACATACATGTGAGATGCAGCTGATTGGCCAGGTTAAGCTCTTACCTCAATCACTTTGGAGAGGAAAGCAGAGTCTGAGGTGTCAACGTCATTTCCTGTCTGACGTCAGTTGTCAGGGAAAAACTCCGCCCGCCGCCGTGACATAACCAAGGGTTAGTCACATGACTACAATTAAACAATAAAAAAGGTGATTATATTGCAATTAAAAACATTAATCATAGAGTGAAAAATAGACTTAGGGGTGCACTGTGGTCCTTTGGTGATGTGTTAATGTCCCATCTATTTTACCAGCCTTTGGCAGGTGCGTCCACAACTAGGCCACACACTCGCAGCATCAACGTGGGTACCGGGTCCCTATTCCTCACATCTGGTTAAAGGTGCCCATACACCTGCCGATTATCTATGATAATTGCGGGTGATCCCGCGATCGTATGATAATCAACAGGTGTATGGGCAGCGTGCAACCGCTTCTACTGTAAGGTCGTACGACTTTCCTTTTACGAGCACGGTTGGTGGCGTGGTCGGAAGACAAATGCCGCACGGGCCGGTGTGCGCAAGCGCACACTGCCCGCTTAGCACTGCAATCATCGGAAGCACGATCTGCCTGTCCAAGATGGTCAGATCGTATGAAATTTTAATGACCTTACAACCATCGCACAACGAAAGTCGCGCGATGGTTGCAAGGTGTATGGCCACCTTAACACTCCCAGACAACAGTCCTGTCAGGGCGATTTGAAGTGTTTGCTTTGATTTACATTGCATTGACAGACCTGTACACTGCAGTGGTCACGAAGCACCTGATGCTTTTGGCCCTTTAAATTGACATCACTCCTCCAGCGCTGTTTCAATGTGTCATCAGAAGCCAGGGTAACAGGATGTGAATCTTGTGATCGCAGGAGGGAAAAGTTGTATAAACAGGAATTAAAAACAAGCTTGAATAATCAAACACACATATCCTGAGCATGTCATCAGATGTCACTCAACCCCTTCAATAAGCTGCGAATCAATGTCTGCAGTGTGATCCTTAAAATACCACCGTGGCACTTACCACCCAGTCTACCGTTGTGTGAATGTGAAGACAAGCAAATCCCGGCCCCACACACTGTACCTGTGTGCAGGAGAGTGTTTAGGTCTTACTGTACAAATATACAGTTATTGGTCAGCAGAAAGTGCAGCGGCCTGGGGTGACAGACTTGCAGCTGCGGCCTAAGCCCGGCTTAGGAATATATATTAATCAATGTATCATTAATACGCAGCACCTGCGAGCCCGGATTGTTTATTAAGATGACGCAGGGTAGCACTCCACGCAGCTGAGAGAAAGCCGTTACTGTGTGATACAATGTTGTTTTTCAGCGAGATGCTCGTCATTACGACCCCGGGCCGGCAACCTGTAAGTTAGACACTATGAAACCCTGTACTATCTATGTATCCCTCCATTCAGGGTTCTCTGCAAGGTGGGAGGCCCAGATCTGTAACATTTCCACAATCTGATATTGTCATGGGAGGAAGGGAGGTAAATGGAGCAGTACGAAGCAAGGCCCAGCCAATAAACTTTTCAAGGAGTCCCCCAAATGTACTATTATTTGCTAAGAAAGAACTGGTTCTCGTCCAGGTCAGATTGAAAACACACACAGTCTCCCCGCAGCCAACCAGGAAAACCTAATATAGACATAAGTCTAAACTGTTGTTCTAATTCCTGATGTAGTTACTTCTTAATGTCCTGTACATCCCGCAGCGAGGTGCAGCGACACTGAAAGACATTTACTATGTAATGTGAGCCCGGGCGGCTTTTATATTCCCCCAGTTGTGCTTAAATTTGCACTGGATTTCTATAAAACTCACTTCTGACTTTTGAATTATGTAAATACGTAGCGTTCGTCAAGGGGGTCTCGCCTTCTCCCCCCAAGCGGTTTGAAGAAATTAAATACTTGACGCCGTGTGTATGAATGCGTGCGTGTGTTTTATAGCTTCACACTCACAGTACATCAGACGGCTAATCTGAGAAGACTAAAGTCAAATTATATGGAAAATTAGGAATACGCTGAATGGCCTAAACAGATTGTATGTGTTAGCTCGGTTTTGTTGATTGCTTGGTATGTAGTTGTCTAAAGATAACATTGAATTCCCTTAACAAGGAAGTGATCTTCAGAGCCAGCATGGTCCGAATTTATTTAGATTAATCTTCCAAATCAGCTCTTTGAATTCTCACACCCTGGACCAAACAGTATCTAATTTCAAGGCAGTCTTGATACATGTTCCCCCTTAGTAAACCCTGGTGATGGGGGTATTCAGATGAGCCCCTGAAACATGTTGGCTCTTTCTGTAATGTCCCCTCAACTAGGGATGGGCTGATACAGGGCATTTTCATGAGTACTTGTACTCGTGAAAATGCCCCGATACTAAAGACCGACTGCTGAGGTCCTGTGCTTGCTGGGGACCACAGACAGCTGTCTTAGTCAGTGCCTGTTCAGCCACACATCACCTCCTGCTCCTTCCAGAAACCGGCACTGCAAAAGACAGCCCCACACCCATACGCCCCGCCCTGGAGCCCCGCACAAGCCAGGAAGCTGCCAGTACAGCCTTGGAGAGCCAGGCACCCACCCACAGAGACCGGCATCCACCTGTACAGCCCTGGAGAGACCCACATGGAGCCCTGGTGAGATCTGCATGCGGCCTTGGTGAGACCGAAATGCAGCCCTGGTGAGACCCGAACGCACCCCCAGCGAGTAGGACGTGAAAACCAAATGGGTTATATTTTATAATGGCAGAGACATAATTGTCCTTTCCCATGGGCATTGGCGGACATCTTTTTCTGATAATGAGGTACTGACTCCAGAGCCTGAAATGAAGATTTAAACAGGCAATAAAAGCTGTATTAATTTCACTGATTCCAGAGGTCGGCAATGCACAGTGTACTATACATTGCATTTAGGTCTGTCATGAAATATTTACCTCCAGTGACTTTGCCTAAGCTGTGGTGATGTCATTAGTCTTCTGCTCCCTTCCCCCAGTAATCAGTCTGCTGCCGGCAGGAGGAAGCATTTACTCAGTCTCCCTCCCCCAGTGATCAGTCTGCTGCAGGCAGGAGGAAGCATTTCCTCAGTCTCCCCTCCCCCAGTGATCAGTCTGCTGCAGGCAGGAGGAAGCATTTCCTCAGTCTCCCCTGTCAAACATTTGTATACACAGCCAGGAGCTACCAACCAGGAGTTAAAGGAGAACTATGAGATGAGTGATTTTCACTCACCTCATAGTTCTAGCCGACCTGTGACAATGAGACTGTCACAGGTCGGCTCAGTAGATCGGGAGGTGAGCGAACACATACCGGGTTCGCTCACCTCTTGATCCTGCCACGGCTCTCTCCCGTGACAGGGGGAGGGGCTGGATTCCTCTCTCCCCGCTCCGATCTGCCAGCGCTGACTGGCGGAACGGACGGGGGAGGGGGCGGGCACAGCTGGCTCTGCCTCTAGATAGGCAGAGCCAGCTGTCACTCACGCTGCTGGGCGGATCTCGACGTCTAAGTCGGGATCCACTCCGGCTGCGGCGTGTCAGTATACCGCGAGCTGTAGCTCCCTATATACTGAGCTTAGGGTGACGGGAGGACGCTAGTTTGTGTCCTCCCGTTACCCTAAGGAGCACTATGGGGAAAAACACTGACCTCATAGTTCCCCTTTAAATTATTTTGTTAGCTCAGTCTAGAAGGTAGATGCTGGCACTGGATGATGCATGAACAAAGATGGCTCCGTCCTTTTGGAGAGAAAAGCAGTTGAAGGCATTGTACTGTGATCTCTGTTAGAGGGAATGAATATGAATCGTGTTACGCATTACTGTTCATGCATGCACTTAACATTAAATACATATATCTGATGTTGGGTGCACTTTAGGCAGGTGGCAGGCGTTACACTTGAAAACAAGTGAATTTTGTGTATCATGAGTGACGGGAGAACTCTCACTTTCCACTCAGGAAAACAATTGTTCCAATAGCTTAGGCCGCCCTCGCACTGTGCCGCATCGCAGCCTAATGAGGCTTTGTGGCAGGAATTTAATCGTTTTATTGAAACTTTCCCCCAGGATATTGCAGTTTTGTACATGTGCATTTGACTAGCGCGACAGCATACCGATCTCATGACTGGCACCAGCCCTGTTACATGCCAATTCCGCTCGGCTGAGACCTCTGGAGAGTCGGAGTCACTTTCTGCTGTTCAGGCCTGCATCGCATTACCAGAGCAAATACCTCACAGGCCCCCCTGGACCCAAAATTGTTAAGTGTAATAGAGACGGCCTTAATCGCTGCCCTTCCCCATCCAACATAAAACAAGAGCCCGAGTGCAACGTCACATCTCCCGCGACATCTGATAGCGCTCTTACAGGGGATGTCCTCCTGGATTGGATCAGCCAGCCTGTGATAACACGGCGTCTTCATCTCTATTCTGCGTCCATGGGCTTCCCTCCATATGGACTGCATTTGATCCTGTAATGACTGGTAGCAATTACAAGTGATTCAACATAGAAGCACTTAAATAAACATTTTTTTGCCGTCGGAGAAATGACATTTTCGGTGAGTTTACATTCGGCTCAAATTATGTGCAGGATTTATACATTGTTTTGTAAAGATAAATGGTCCTTGTCCGGAGTTAACTATCTCTACCCCGGAAAACAGGCTGTGGCACACACGTAGGGTGGGGGCGAGTACAGAATGACCCCCTGTGCAGTGTAACCAGATGGGAATAATCGTTTCTTGTGGCTGTGGGGGAGATGCGCTGCTTTCATTTCACAACTCAAAGTACAGTGAGATTGATTACCGTTTAAAAGATCTATGACTCCCTATGTACTGCAATGGATAATGTCAGAAGTATGGGGAGTTACTACAGTGCCCGGGTAATTGTGAAGATTAGCCAAGCTTCATTGGCTAGAGTCAAATGTAATCATTTCTAAAAAATAATGACGTCAAGCAGCTTATCTTCATCTCTGGAGAAAGGTGCCAGGGATAATCGGGAGGTAGAGAGGAACCTACGAACTGGTTTGGATTATATTCACTTCCATTATTTTTTCATTATTCAGGCATAGACCGTACAGAAAGGAAAGAAACTGCTGGGAGGGTAGAGAAGACTGGTACTGCTGGGAGGGTAGAGAAGACTGGTATTGCTGAGAGGGTAGAGGAGACTGGTACTGCTGAGAGGGTAGAGTAGACTGGTATTGCTGGGAGGGTAGAAAAAACTGGTATTGCTGGGAGGGTAGAGAAGACTGGTACTGCAGGGCGGGTAGAGGAGACTGGTACTGCTGAGAGGTTAGAGAAGACTGGTACTGCTGAGGGAGTAGGGAAGACTGGTATTGCTGAGAGGGTAGAGGCGACTGGTACTGCTGGGAGGGTAGAGGAGACTGGTACTGCTGGGAGGGTAGAGGAGACTGGTACTGCTGAGGGAGTAGAGAAGACTGGTACTGCTGAGAGGGTAGAGGAGACTGGTACTGCTGGGAGGGCAGAGAAGACTGGTATTGCTGGGAGGACAGAGGAGACTGGTACTGCTGAGAGGGTAGAAAAGACTGGTACTGCTGGGAGGGTAGAGGACACTGGTACTGCTGGGAGGGTAGAGAAGACTGGTACTGCTGGGAGGGTAGAGAAGACTGGTACTGCTGGGAGGGTAGAGAAGACTGGTACTGCTGGGAGGGTAGAGAAGACTGGTACTGCTGGGAGGGTAGAGAAGACTGGTACTGCTGGGAGGGTAGAGAAGACTGGTACTGCTGGGAGGGTAGAGAAGACTGGTACTGCTGGGCGGGTAGAGGAGAGTGGTACTGCTGGGAGGGTAGAGAAGACTGGTACTGCTGGGCGGGTAGAGGAGACTGGTACTGCTGGGAGGGTAGAGAAGACTGGTACTGCTGGGCGGGTAGAGGAGACTGATATTGCTGAGAGGGTAGAGAAGACTGGTACTGCTGGGCGGGTAGAGAAGATTGGTAGAGAAGAGAGGAGGACATGGAACAGTGTGCACACTCTGATTGATAGCATCAGTGTTACCATGGTACCAGCCTCACCATCCATGTACCGATCCTATCTTTCACATAAATACGTGTAAATACATTCCTGATATACATTCCAGTGGTATGAGGGTCTCTGGGGAAATTACAGGTTCAGTTTACATGAGACTGGATGGTTAGCTCATACAACTTGGAAGTTAGCACCGTGGCATGTGTATAGAATAGACCCGTGTTCTTTGTAATCTTACAGATCTCTCGGCCTCACTAATGTTATTTCAGGAACTGCTACAATGTCTTTGAATTTCCTGTAACAATGTAGCTGCTCCTTATGCTGGGTGTTTACATGTCACTGCCATCTTCCCTTGTCATAGCAAAACGTGTCTCATCTATTCTAATATACTGTCATAAATATTTAAGCATTAAATGAGCTTTTACCACCCCGATATTATCCTGCACATGTATACAGTACATAGCTTGTAGCTCATACGCTCCTTTCAGGGGCCGTACACGCTACTAGTCAGGACCTGTTATTGAAGCACACTGCCAGTCATTAGTAGGAGTGACGATGATATCTAATGCTATTATTATCCTGGTGCTTTTCATAATATTCCTCATTTTATAATGGTCCTTCAATATGAATTCATGTTTATATGACCATTTGTTATAGCAGGGCTCCTGCGTAACATCTCTTCCTTGGTGGACATGCATGCTGGGACAATTCTGCGTCTCATTTTTTTGGGGGGGCCCGTGGGAGACGATTAGTTAACATTTCCCGGCATAAAATGTCATTTCAGTAGCTCACCTGTTATTTCCCTTCTAAAACAGAGCTGGGATTCCACTCACAATCCTGAAGAGGTGTTTGGGAGAGGTGGGGAGACCGGCAGGAGGAAATGGTTCTCTGGCAGAACAATGAGAACCCCCACATTGAGCTGCTCCTAATGGAGAGGAGAAGGAAGAAAAATTTCTTTTTTTGGGGGGTTTGGTTTTCCTGTTTGGGGTTAACGAGACCACATACGTTACAGCGGATGAACCACAGTTTCCTGTGCAGTAGAGCGTGTCACACATTCATAGAACATATACCACCAGAACATTCACACAGGGCCTGTATAGAATTCTGTTTTATTCAGTGACCTGCTATGTGGAAAATATTGTTTCATATTCCTGCCGGGGTTTCATTTATAAGGGGGGGGGCTAATGCAACCTTTAATATACTACTGCACATAGAAGCGAACCTTGCCTGTAATTGAAGCAATGGAGGCGACTCTATGCAATATGGATATCTGCAATGCAGGAAGTAGTTTCATCTTTGTGTTTGCTATTTAAAGTGACATTAAAGGCAAACCCCCCCTCCCCCCCCCCACCCCAATGCTAATGTAAGGACTTACCTTAAATGATGCCTCTTGATCCGATCATCTTCTTCTTTCCTGTCGTATTCAGGAGTCCCGCCAGCGCTGGTGCCGGTGTTCTATCGAAAGTCACAATTTATCGAGTTCTCGGACCGCCTGACTTCCGGTTTCGTTAGAACTAAGAGGTTTGCCCAAGAAAGTTCTTCTGCAGGAGCACCATCCGAGGCATTGCCCTATACACATACAGCACAGCAATGACGTAATAAAATGAACTAGGATCACAATACTCAATATGGCCGCCGCTTGAGTGGGGCACCTGAGATTAATAACGTGCTGGATTATTGTGATCCTAGTTCATTTTATTACTTCATTGCTGTGCTGTATGTGTATAGGCCAATGCCTCGGATGGCGCTCGTGCAGAAGAACTTTCTTGGGCAAACCTCTTAGTTGTAACTAAACCGGAAGTCAGGCAGGACTTTCGATAGAACACTGGTCTCTGATCCAGCGCTGACTCCTCTGTGCTAGCTGGCACTTCCTGTCCCACGGTGTCTGTGCACATTTCATAGCTTTGTTATTAGGTATAGAAAAGTATTTTCTGAAGTTCAGCATCTTACAAGGAAATCACTGCAACACGTAAGAGGTTTAGAAGTCGTTGTCTGCTCATGTCTAATGAGAGTTAATATAATGATTATATGTGGATCAAATGGTGCTTTTTTAAAAGAATAAACCTGGGTCATTTATGACTTTTTATCTGCTATCTGTAAAAAAAATAATTCAAGGCACCTGGACTTGCTGTTGCTGTTTTTCTTGAAGACATTTTGCTGGTCATCCGATAAAACTAGTCGGATGACCAGCGAAATGTCTTCAAGAAAAATACAGCAAGTCCAGTCGTCTTGATTCATTTTTTACAGATATACCATGACCTGGATTGATGGGAACCTTAAAAAAACATTTTTATCTGCTGTTCAAATAACAGTCCAGCCAGAGAATAGCACAGACTTTTCCCTATGGACATTCCGACATTAAAGTGATATTAAAGTCAAAAGGTTTTTAAGCTATTTGAAAATGCTGATGAAATCACCTACAGTGGATGCTGCTCCTTGATGTTTAAAAGATTTAGTTTCCTTCAGAATCAACTGTTCCTTTGAGCACTGGCCCTAATTTCCTGTTTTAGGGTGGCTCCTTTCACTTGTAGGGTCCTATGAAGCCATCCTTGTGTGTGCTAGTAAGCTGTGAGTGTCTCCACAATCACACAGACACAGCAAGGCAAGACACTTCACTCCCCCCTGCTCCCCGCTCCTCCTTCTCCTGTCTAGTAGATGGACGGCTGCTGGAGACTGCTCTGTCCCTTGTGAGCTTGTACTCAACAGGAAGTTCAGGGAAGCTGAGCTGAGAGAGTTGGAGCTGTTCGGAAATAAGACAACTGTATGTGCTTGGCCAAAAATGCAAAGAAATACATTGCCAGACAATGTATATACTGTATGTTTGATCCGGATTCATTATTGAAAAAAAGCTTTGAGAGTTTAATATTACTTTTAAGTGTATGTGAAGGTAAATGTTTTACTTTAGACGGAATAGGGAAGAATTAGACCCTTTGCCATTTTATTGCTGTCCGTACCCCCCACTTTTGTCCAGGTGGCCATTGCCACTGGAACTGAATATAATGGGAAATCCAAAACTCTGACAGGGATATTCACAGAAGGGTGAAGAGTTTGGAGAAGGCAGGAGAAGGGAACATTCTAGGGGAACATAGCTGATTTGGAAAATGTCTCCAATTCAGCTCATTTCCAGTTCAGCTATTTTGTCCTAGATTGTTCCCTTCTCCTCTCTTCTCCAAACCCTTCACCCTTTTGTAAATAATGCTGTCAGAGTTTTATCAGAACGATAGGTGAGAGAAAATCTTCCAGTGAGAACATGCGGTGCTACATATTCCAGCATGCTGCATGCAGAGATCCTGAGACGTGTTCAGCCTGCCGCCAATTGTTCAGTTTCTATATAGAAAACCGAACAATGCTTTTACCGGACTACATTGTATTGTCAGATTACAGGGAGTTCCATTTGCCATCCACAGGTTATATCTCCCTGTTTATGGCCGTCCTATCCTGGAGCAAATATTGATATGTTACAGTATTTAACCATTTAATGAATGAATCCTGGCGTAAGTTTTATCGCAGTTTTCCTAACACCTTCTGGGTTAGACCTGGAGTTGCGTGTTTTGTTTTCTATACCTCCCCGGCTGTAGGACTCTGAAGTAATTTTTCAGTAGAACGAACTGTGTTTCATGTTAGAAAAGGGGATTGCACATCATTAGAGGGATGCTGAGCCCCTGTGGCAGTGATCTGGATGAAGGTAATGGATCAGTAAAGGAGGATGTTGGATGGTCTCTCATAACTTGGTAGGGGTCTAGTGTGATGATGACCTTGCTGGATAACAGGATTATCCCTACCAGCAGGTGAGTAAATGGCATTATGTTAATGATCACTCCTTCAGGCACCTATCAGTCACTCTTTAAACTGACATGAACACCAGGTAACATTCTGCCCCTGCTGCTTTTCATGTCTTCTGCTGTTATACATTTGCTTGGAAATATCTGTAATTGCACAGCTAACCTATGTCATGTTTGTGATTATTATACAGTGTAGACAATGCTGATGTCCCTGCATGCAGCTCCATTATAGAATTTTTGTATCCAACCGGGCAGCTATTCTTTCATATACTGACCCAGCCTTCCCCTCAGATGGATGAGCTTTTTGATGATTGCTCTGAGGTATAGGAAGCCACATCACAACCCAGTTCTTCCAGTGGAATTGTGAATAGAAAGTCCTTAGGATGTCCTGCCGCACTCCTTACCAAAGAACCCTGAAGGTGGGTGCTAAAGTGAGTGCTGATGGCACCAGAGGCATCGAAGGTAGAACAAAATGTCACCAGCACACCAGACAATGTGGTCGAGTGTTCGTCCTTTATTGACGCGTGTTGTCACATTAAAGCAACATTTCTTTGGACGCGCAGGGTCTCCCTCATCAGGTCACACTGTACCTAATGAAGGGGACCCTGTGCGGCCCAAAACTTTGCTTCAGTGTGCAACATGCGTCAATAAAGGACGAACACTAGACCACGTTGTCTGGTGTGCTGGTGACATTTTGTTCTACGTTTGAATAGAAAGTACACACAAGCTTTGTGCAAACTAAATTAAACCATCATAAATGTATGAAGCTCGAAAGCTTTCTATAGGTGAAATAAAAATGACACATAAGCTGTAGTCTGTTATTACAAATAATAGTTATGGTTTCTCTGTAACATAGTTTTATTACTTGTTTATCCTGCCAGTAGATCCATTATTTTTCCACCTCCAGTAACAGGATGGATTTGCTGTTTCTTTACAGTGAAATTGTGTTGTCACCCTTAGGGCAGGGTAGTCTTGGATGTAAAGGGTAGTATTAGATGGACAGGGTAGTCTTAGATGGAAAGGGTAGTCTTAGATGGACAGGGTAGTCTTAGACGGACAGGGTTGTCTTAGATGGACGGGGTAGTCTTAGATGGACAGGGTAATATTAGATGGACGGGGTAATCTTGGATGGACAGGGTAGTATTAGATGGTCAGGGTAGTATCAGGTAAACGGGGTAGTATTAGATGGACAGGGTAGTATGAGATGGACGGGGTAGTATGAGATGGACGGGGTAGTATGAGATGGACGGGGTAGTATGAGATGGACGGGGTCGTTTTGGATGGACGGGGTAATATTAGATGAACGGGGTAGTTTTGGATGGACGGGGTAATATTAGATGGATGGGGTAATATTAGATGGATGGGGTAATATTAGATGGATGGGGCAGTATTAGATGGACGGGGTAGTTTTGGATGGATGGGGTAGTTTTGGATGGACCGGGTAATATTAGATGGAGTTTAATAAAGTAACAAACGAAAGCCTAAATCCATATAACAATTTTAAGCAGTAACAGCAACATGTAAGCCAAATGAATAACAGCAGACCGTTGTAAGCACCTCCACCAGTGTTATACAGTAACTGTAACTTTTGGTGGACAACTTGGCCTGCATGTACAGAATGTTATCATTACAAACCCCCGTACAGTTATTAACACTGCTACATTTACCAGAATACAATATTGTTTTCCCATAGCAGACATTTAATTCTTTTATTGTTTTGATATTCTTGATATTGTTTTTTTGCTATATAATATGGCATTGTGTGAAATTGTTAGCAGAGACACACAAAAATAAAATTTTAATACTGCTTTCAGGCAAGTCAGCTTTTACATAAAGGTTTCTGTGTGTATGTATTGGGTGCGGCATTCATGTGTAAAGAACATGGTACATTTGGGGTTCTCTGGAAGGGGTTAGGCGTCAAGTTTTACTCTGTGGTTGGTAACATTTCAGAGTGAGAGGAAATTGGGCTTTCTGTGCATATAGAACGCCAAGAAGGAAACTCCTGCAAAGCTACTGAACTCCAATGTTCCTGCAGAGCAAAATTACACTTTAATGTCAAATACGTTGTGAGATGGGAAATGATGATGAACCTTCATAAGGCCTATGAAATGATGCCGAACTTTCATGAGGTCTATGAAATGATGAAGAACCTTCATGAGGTCTATAAAATGATGAAGCACCTTCATAAAGTCTATGAAATGATGAAGAACCTTCATGAGGTCTATGAAATGAGGAAGAACCGTCATGAGGTCTATGAAATGATGAAGCACCTTCATGAGGTCTATAAAATGATGAAGAACCTTTATAAGGCCTATGAAATGATGAAGAACCATCATGAGGTTTATGAAATGATGAAGCACCTTCATAAGGTCTATGAAATGATGAAGAACCTTCATAAGGCCTATGAAATTATGAAGAACCTTCATGAGGTCTATAAAATGATGAAGCACCTTCATAAAGTCTATGAAATGATGAAGAACCTTCATGAGGTCTATGAAATGATGAAGAACCATCATGAGGTCTATAAAATGATGAAGCACCTTCATAAAGTCTATGAAATGATGAAGAACCATCATGAGGTCTATGAAATGATGAAGCACCTTCATGAGGTCTATGAAATGATGACGAACCTTCATAAGGTCTATGAAATGATGACGAACCTTCATACGGTCTATGAAATGATGACAAACCTTTAGAAGATCTATGAAATGATGAAACACCTTCGTAGTGTCTATGAAATGATGACGAACCTTCAGAAGGTCTATGAAATGATGATGAACCTTCATAGGGTATGAAATGATGACAAACCTTCATAGGGTATGAAATGATGACAAACCTTCAGAAGGTCCATGAAATGATGACAAACCTTTCAGAAGGTCTATGAAATGATGAAGCACCTTCATAGGGTCTATGAAATGATGAAGCACCTTCATAAGGTATGAAATGATGACGAACCTTCAGAAGGTCTATGAAATGATGAAACACCTTCATAAGGTCTGCAGTATATAACGGTTCCTCTGGCTCTCTGTCCGGGCAGTGTAAGCCAGTTTCTTTGCACTGTTCACTGTATGTTTTAATTTTTCCCTGTGTAACCTGGCTCCATCGTGAAGACCGGAGATCTCCATCCAGTAATTGCTGATAGCTGAGTCTTCTGGGGCTGGGGTTATTTTGGGGAGGGGAAAACAGAAATGTTCCTTTGCCTGCAGAACAAATAATTTGTTCTTTCTTCAGTCCAGGCGAAAAACTGTGATCTTCTTCCAGATCTAGGCTTGGACAAATAGTACCAATTAATCATGCTGATTGCGAGTGGATACTTAATTGCATTAACTCTTGCCATACCCTGAGAAGGCGCTTATCAGCCCTGGATTTAAAATGGTCCCATATGAGTCAACAAATAGTCGTCTCTTTCAAAGCCGAAGGTCTGTTTACTTGATGCAGAAATTGTTTTGGTTACTCAGATTGCCTTCAGCTGAAGAGACTGGATCGGCTTAGGTGGGAGGAGCTGAGGTACCTGCGGTCTGTCAGGAACAGAGTGTTGTGTAGACTGCTATTCGGAATTTCTAATTTCCTTGACATTTGGTCACAAGCCCTCCCGTCACCCTGTGTGGTGGCTTGCAGCACATTGCTGCTGAGAGAACCTTGGGAAGTATATTTAATGTTTAGGTCCAGCTTCCTAGGAATGTTTCTTAAGATTGGTTACATTTTTTATCTTGGACGTGTTGTTTTTCATACAGGCAGAAAAGACTGTGGAGGTGAGGTGGGGGCATAGGAAAAAAACTAAATCGGGACCCAGTCACTAAAACCTCATTTAAATACACGGAGTACATCTGAGGAACATGTTCCCAGATCTATTTATCACTCCACCCGGATGCTTTATCATTTATTGTAACTGCTGCACTTAGAATAATATAAAAAATCAATGGAAGGTAAATGTTCTAATGTTGCAAGGTTGTTCTTGTTGCTTATATTCAGGCTTGACATGTATTTCCAGCATGTCTTTGGAGTGTGTATTTCCCAGCATGTCCGGGGTACCTGGAGGAAACCCACGCAGCACAGGGAGAACAGGCAAACTCCATGCAGATAGTGTCCTGACCAGGATTTGAACCGGGGACCCTGAGTGCTGCAAATCAGAAGTGCTAACCACTGAGCCACTATTTTGCCCAAGCATGCAGTTTAAAGGGTTATTAAACCCTCAGCGGTTTTTGCATATATCTACGGCTCGCAAGCAATAGATAAATGCAAAAACATATTTAAAAAAAAACATTTTAAAAAGGGTTTTAACTTACCTTGTGTCTTCGCCGCACGCTCCCGTCCAAACATCTGTAGAGTCTAAGGCGGCCGCAAAAGATCTTGGGGCGGGCGCATGCGCACTTCAGATCGGCCAGGAGACGAGGAGAGACACAAGGTAAGTCTATGGAGCAGCGTGCACCCGGACAGACTCCGTGGGACATGAAGTGCCAGTTAACACAGAGGAGTCAGCGCTGGATCAGAGACCCGCACCCAGCGCTGGAGGGACAGATGAAAAGGACAGAAAGAAGAAGATGATTGGATTAAAGGAGAACTATGGGGTTAAGGCTTTTCCCCATAGTTCTCGTTAGGGTAACGGGAGGACACAAACTAGCGTCCTCCCGTCACCCTAGGCTCAGTATACCGCGAGCTGTAGCTCGCTGTATACTGAGACGCCGCAAAATCTGACTTTAATGTCACTTTAATGTTCCTTGTAATTGCCCGGGCTTTCAGACTCGTGTATTGCTGGGTAGTTTAGGTATGTTATGTATATTTGTTGTATGGGGAGTCATTCTGCATATACTGTACCCCACACCTGTCACTTTGTCACCTACTGTTTCCTGTCACATGCCTCTTGTAGACTCTCCTCCTTTCCATGTCTCCCCTTACATATACGATAATTTTTGATCCAGTTCTGGCTGCCTCACTGAGAAAGGAAATAGCTGTCAAATGTAAAGCCTCAAGTGAAGAGAATGTGAGATAAAAGCATGCCCAGATCGCTGACAAAAAAAATATTTCCAAACAAGCCAAGTGTTCAGAGGCGAGCAATTACATAGAGCCATTTGTGAGTGCTGGTTAACATGGCTGATAAGGTCTAATAATTCTCTTTGTGCCATACAGTACACGTGTGTCTCCAGACATCTGCATGGGAAACAGATTTCACGTATGCATTTTCTGTGCGGTGTTGGGGGGGATTAGTAGTAGCCATGATTAGAAAGTTGACACAGCAGTCCGAAGATTGACAATCCAGCATGCAGTCATGTTCTTACTGATGGGTGTGCAGCGCTGCACACCCATCTATATACAATTTGACCTCAGTGTCTCGAGCGCAGCAGCTTTTATTATTATTATTTATATTTAATATTTTTTATATTTTATTTTACTTATATTCATAAGCGTGGATTATACATATTTTATGTTCTTACTGATGCCTTTCACTCATCTATCAGTGATTGTTCAGAATGCAGATTGGGAAGATTAACTGCATCATATTGAACATCAATGTCTGATTTAATTACTATGTCAAGCTTTCATTCCATGGTAAATATTCGCACATGTTGGCAGCCTCTTTAAAGAATGCTCAGTCTTATTTCGCTCACGGAAGTATGAAGAGGCCTGTACTCAAACAAATCCTAATTATGTTTTCCTGGAAAAGACGAGGCTTCATACTCACCTCTCCAGCATCCCATGTCTTCTACCTTCACTCCATTCCAGTGCTCCATCCTCCACAAGGCTCCTGGAGTGCCAGATGTCTGTGTCTTCTACCTTGCGTTATGGTACCATACATCGCCCCTTACGTCATTGCTGTGTGGTGTGGCGATGTTAATGTCACAGGATGAAAGTATGGCCAACGGTGGGGGACACAGACATCTGACACTCCGAGGTGTCTTACAGAGGCTGCAGTGCTGGAATGGAGGAACGTTAGGAGACACGGGCTGCCGGAGGGGTGAGCATGAACTCAGTGCAGCAAAGTGCCATTTAGATTTAGTGCCATTTCATTTTCAGGCTGGCATGCTCTTTTTAAAGTGGGCCGGTTGTGAGAGAAATCTCAGACTTCCATAGCTGGCCTCTTCTGAAAATGCTGGTTGCCTGGCTACATCTGCAATCTGTGATTTTTATACTGCATGCAAAATGAGCTCAGAAATCACTGAAACCAAAGCATCAGCATGACATAATTCTCGGGAGAGGTCGGCAATGGCAGCCCATAGCAAAGTGTGTGAACCAGACACTCAAAGCACCCTCACAATACTTTGTGTGACTTTTAAATGTGACAATAGGGTATGCATTGTTATGAAGTGGATACAAATAGAGGCATCGCTGTCCTTAGGAAGGGAAGAGGTTAAATGAACGAGAAAAGCATTACTGGCACTGTATGAGTTATCAGAACTTCCCACAGTCATCCTCTGAAACCGAGTGAGCTCCCTGTGGATCTGGGCTTTGAGAAGTTCCATAGCCTGGCGGGATGTGCGGCCCATGCTGCATATTTTGACATGTAAGGTGTCATTGCTCATCCGCTATCTCCCCAGCCATATCTCAGGGAGGACTCAGTGTTCCGCTGACCGTCCCTTATCACTATGTCTGTCCATTTTTAATGAGCCATCTTGGAATTCATCCAGAGGCTCTGGAACTGGATCCCTTCCACCCCTGAGCAGCTTTAGCTTCCAATTTCAGAATGTGCAGCCGAAGTTTAATATTGCACAGATCCATCCCCTCTAATGAATTAAAGTCCCGCTGTTATTACATTGTCATCTTACTCGCTGCTGATGAGCCAAGTACATTTTCTCTGTAGCTGTAAAAATCTTAAAGCCTCTTAGGAACCCAGCCAGCAGTGCGTGAGTAAAAAAAAAAAGAGCTTGCTTCTCCGGCACTGAGAAGGCTGCCGCCAGCTTTGCTGCTTGATACGACATGAGAAAGTGTCATGGAAGCCTGGCTATTTTTCTTGCAGAAGTGTTTTTTCCACTGTCTGCCCTGTAGCCACCTCAGTAGCTTAAATATACACCCTGAGATTTTGCTTGCTGTCTGAAAACTTTTTACATTGCATTCGAGACCGGCTTAGTATGTCACACAGTAGTATAGCTGTATAAAAAATGGCAGGCGGTGTCAGTGTTGAACACATCAGCCAATCAGGTGACAGCATAATGTTTCTAATAAGTGAGCACAAAAACTGGTTGCTTAGGGCATAGCCTCTGCTTTTTCTATCTTTTATTTTTTATAGGTCAACTACACCATCTGAAGGCATAATATCTGTTTCTTCCATCTATGATGTATTTGTGATCATTAACGTCTACTTTTCAGGCCTAGCTCAGACCCATATGTGTCCAACAACCTCTGTATAAGATATGTTAAAGAAAACCTAGAACCTGTACCCATACCATGGACCCAGTATTCACATATTGTTAACAAGCACGATGAAAACAAAGTTTAAAAAAATCCCTCACCTGACCTCTGTAGCTGCAGGTACTGTGGAGTAATTCATCCTCAAAGGGCACAGGTGTCATCGTTGGTATCCCATTATTCATTTTAGCCAAAAGGCCACCTCTGTGTGCCACTCTGTTTCTGGTTTCTCTTTTATGCCAAATCAGGTCTCCTATCCGTCCAGACAGACAGGTGTGCTATGGGGCCAAGCTGTGTAAATCTTAGGACAGGGTGGACAGAACTACAAACCCCTTTTTCAGGTTAAACTGTTGCGGTGTATGTATTTAGCTTTTTGCTTGGTGTTCAGCTTTAAAGGATGTTTAAAAAAAATGTAAATAGTGGGACAGTGATGTTTTTGTAAGCTGACCTTCCTGTGTCACTGTGTGAATGTAGATTGAAGAGTATTATACACATGGAGACCATGAGAGGAATGGAATTGGAAGGAATCTACTGAGACTTGTAGTCCATTAGGAAGGACTGCGGGATTCTCATGTCTGTGATTGCACCTATCCTAGCTGATTCCCATAATGTCAACTCTCTCTCTCTGTCTTGTGTATAATAAAGCTTGTACAGAGTCACACAGACAGAACTTGTCTTGGAATGATCCCACCGTACAGTCAGCATGGAACTATCTATCTACATGGTCTGTCCAGAATTCTGAGAAGTCTTCTTTTAGGTTGTTGGAGGCAGTAATGAGCATTGCACAACTCTGCTCATAGTATTCACTATTTCTCACCTCGTATGTCTTGTTGTTCCCTTCACAAGTGACCCTTATATTGTTCACTTTGACATTGGGAAGGGCTGACACTTGTAGCACGTTTCCCGTTAATAGATTTGTATGGCTTCCTTCCAGTATTGCTTTTCTAAATAAAGAACGGAAATGACACTGGAAATTTTCCCATTTTTTTTCCTGCGCTCAGCATGATCAGACTGAGCTGATTCTGTGTTGTGCCGGTATGAATTTATTGCTTGTTCACCAACAAGTGTGCCCAGCAAAGTATGGTGGGCAAAAAACCGCTGCACTTAGAATAATATAAAAAAAATCAATGGAAGGTAAATGTTCTAATGTTGCAAGGTTGTTCTTGTTGCTTATATTCAGGCTTGACATGTATTTCCAGCATGTTTTTGGAGTGTGTATTTCTCAGCATGTCCGGGGTACCTGGAGGAAACCCACACAGCACAGGGAGTACAGGCAAACTCCATGCAGATAGTGTCCTGACCCGGATTTGAACCGGGGACCCTGAGTGCCGCAAATCAGAAGTGCTAACCACTGAGCCACTATTTTGCCCAAGCATGCAGTTTAAAGGGTTATTAAACCCTCAGTGGTTTTTGCATATATCTACGGCTAGCAAGCAATAGATAAATGCAAAAACAAAAAAGAAAAAAAAACCCTTTTAAAAAGGGTTTAAACTTACCTTGTGTCTTTGCCGCACGCACATCATCTGTAGAGTCTAAGGCGGCCGCAAAGGATCATGGGGCGGGCGCATGCACACTTCAGATGTTCGGCCAGGAGACGAGGAGAGACACAAGGAAAGTCTATGGAGCAGCGTGCACCCGGACAGACTCCTTGGGACATGAAGAGAAGCAAAGTGTATGTAAACTCTAACAATCAACTTCTCATATTTGGTCTCTTTTGGTCCATTAAATATACCACTGAATGTCTGTTTGATAAGGCCATAAAAATGCCTGCCAGAAATCCATTCAGCTGATAACTTCCTGTTATATATTTATATATAAATGTAACATTTTTGTGAAGTCTCACCCTTCTTGAGATCATTTACAACAGGGGTACATACCTTCCTTATGACAGTCATGTTAGTCATCCGCTCTTCAAAAGACCTCCTGCTTTCCAGCTCCCTCGTCAACTCCTCCCATGCTCGCCTCCAGGACTTCACTAGAGTCTCCCCCATCCTCTGGAACTCTTTACCCCAACCTGTCCGTCTGTCTCACACTCTTGACTGCCTTTAGGCAATCCCTTAAGACTCATCTCTTCAGGGAAGCCTATCCCACCTCAACCTGACCGCTCAACCATCACATTCTCAGACAATTCATCCCCACACAGCTACCTCCTCATGTATCACTTGCCCCTCCCTTTTAGATTGTAAGCCCTCGGGGGCAGGGACCTCCTTACCAGCTTGTCTTGAATTGTATTGTGATTGTAATGTCTTCCCTATATTGTAAAGAGCTGCGCTCTATAAATCCTGTATAATAATAATATAATAATATTGTTATTATTGGTTTGGTCCTTGCGTGTGAACTGCCAGGTTACAGCCTGTTGGGTTATGATTAGTTGGGTCACAGGCGGTTTTAACCTTCCCGGCGGTATTCCCGAGTCTGGCTCGGGGTTAACTTTCAGTACCAGGGGCGGTAACCCCGAGCCAGACTCAGGAATGGACAGAAAATTGTCACTTACCTCGTCCCTGCGAGCCCGTGGCGTCCTCTGCTGTATGCGGCCGGCATCTGAGTTTTAGTTTCATTTTCGGGCGTCACAGTGGGGGGCGGAGCCGGCAGGAAATTCAAAAGGGAAAAATTAAATTTACACAGAATACACAATACAATGTAATCTGCTATAATTACACTTATGTATCAAACTATTTCACTTAAATTTTGTCCCTGGAGCTTTGTTCAGTGCCCTGTCTGCACCTTTTACTGTTCTCTCTGCCTGGAAACTTGTGAACGTGCTTGGCATTCAAAAAGCGCCCCTTTAGGTCAAAAGCGGTTTTAGACCAGGTAGAAAACAGCGATAGTAAATTAGAATCACTTGCAGAATTGAGCGATAGCGATTCGTTGGGAAATTCGTCATCAGACACTGAAAGTCGCTTTCACTTTCGTTGGGAAATTCATCATCAGACACTGAAAGTCACTTTCAGTGTCTGATGACGAATTTCCCAACGAATCGCTATCGCTCAATTCTGCAAGTGATTCTAATTTACTATCGCTGTTTTCTACCTGGTCTAAAACCGCCTTTGACCTAAAACAGCGACGATTCTGTGACCGAGCTCAGTGATCTGTGAACTTGGTACTCTATTGACTGTGGTACGGATCAGGCAGCGCCCCCAGAATTCCCATTTACTGGACCATTTTTTAAAAATTATTATATTATAAGTTTTTATAATTATTTATTATATTATAATTTCTTATAATTATTTATAATTTATTATATTATAATTTTTTTAATTTCGGGTTTCAAACTTTATCATACCCGGGATGTCTACTGGACTCTTGTTTGGACAGATTTAGGTGAGTTATTCCTAAGATTTACTAAGAATTACAGGCCTACAATATAAAACAACAAATTTCCATGAGAAACAATGTACCGCTTTGGGATGTTAAAATCCTGAATAATCATACCGCCAGGGAGGTTAATACATTCTGCTATGCGTGTGTGCATAGTACTGGCAAAGCTCCTATGTCCTATGTCAGCAGCACACTGGAGAGCCGGACCACTGCTCCCATACAAAGAGCTTCAATCAACCACCCTTATGATCCCTGCGCAACATACTTCTTTGGAGCATTGTCAAGTGGTGTCAGAATATAAGGGAAGCGGTCATAGCACTCCCCTGGTCATGTGACAGTGCTCAGGTGTAGCAATTGGCTGCTGGTTCTGAGCACTGTCACGGGGGGAGAGGAAGTCACATGTTCTCCTATAGCCAGAGGTACCACTGACTGCAATGGAGGCCGGAACCTTAATGGTAGCACTGGTATAGTAAATGCAATTGGCAGAGCCCTGAATGGGCAAGGTGACGATGTCTCTTTAATGTATATAATGTAGTACAGGTTTACGTTGAATGTTCTGGGGTTTATTTTTTTTTATTTAAAGAGAAAATAGAACAAGTTTAAGACAATACGGGGTATAAATGACTGGACTATAAAATGCTTTTACAGAGATTTACAGAACCGGGCTCAGTGTCTGTACAATGGATTCCATTGCGCACAATGTGGTTTATATCTATCTCTGTTCAGCAAGCATGTAAGGGGAGCCATTACTGCTCTCACAGAGCTTGGCCAAAACTTTATTACAAGTCGCAAATCGAAGACCTATTTATTTATTTTGGCTCTGCAGCCTCTGCTTGGAAAGGGGCCTGTGATTCATTTAAGTGCTGCGGTTACTAGTCACTAAATATAGTGCATTTTTTACTAATTGTATTGATTGTGCAGAGTGCTTTTCACTGGATTCTGTTTATAGTCCTGTTGCTTTCTTTCCCTCCAGATCCCCATTAAAGTTTGCTTTGTTATCCTCTAATAATTAAGCAACATTACAGAAACAATTTACAGAAGTGGAGTTGGTTATAAATCACATTTTAATGATACGCTGGGCCATTTTTGTTCCTTTAGGTAAGGAGTGGAGGAACAGCATGTACAGGGCAGGATGTGGCCTGAGAGATTGGCTTATCTTCCTTGCTGTTTCTATAGGGTTGGAGGAGACTCACTTATTAAAAGCACAAGAAATTAAAAATAAATGTGTGAAAAATCCTATGAATGAACTTCTCTTATTCACTGTACCATTGAAAGCGTTTCTTATATCTGTTTGACACCAAAAAATACTTGTTAATATGCTGAACATCCAGTGCTGTTCTGTTTACTCTGCGGTGTTATCTGAAACAACAACCCTGCCTAGTTCACCTAGTATGCTCTACAAATTTGCCATGACTAAATCTCAGCTTCCTTTGATAGGCAGCACTCCCAACACTTCCTGCCTCTTGTGCCTTCTGATTGGCCAGTGAAGCTGACTGTCATAGTTAGGGACGGGAACAGGGCTTAATAGTAGGGATGCACCGATAACGGTATTTCGGTATTGAGTACGAGTACAGATATATATATTTTTTGGTACACGCCGATACCGAAACCAGAAGTCCCATTAAGGAAGCTGGGGTGTGTGTAATGACGCGGTGACCAGCTTCCTGATTGGCCAGGAAGCCGGCTCCATGCTCCCTCGTCACCTCATGAAGCCCGGTTTCCTGATTGGTTTCCTGATTGGCCAGCTTTCCTGATTGGCCAGCTTCTCGACCAATCAGGAAGCCAGGTAGCGAGTCATTACACGGCGCCCGGCTTCCTGATTGGCCAGGAAGCCGGCTCCATGCTCCCTCCCTCACAAGTGACGAGGGAGCATGGAGCTGGCTTGCCGGCCAATCAGGAAGCCGAGCAGCATGTAATGACTCGCTGCCTGGCTTTCTGATACCGAAAGTATCAGGCTAGGCATCGGAGCATTTGGGCGAGTACTCGTATACAAATACTCGGCATCGGGATCGATACTAGTATCAGTATCGTGCATCCCTACTTAATAGCATGCTTAATCACTACCTATAAGTGTCTAAGCTTTGTCTGTCAGAACTGTCCATGACATGAAGGTCTGTAAGGTTGCTGCAGGTATGTGCAGGTACCTCATACCTTCAGCAGTTTACCTTTAGCACCTCCTACCTCTCACAGTTGAGAAATCCACAGATATCACCAGAACAGAAGTAGAGGGAAAATCTTCCTGTGGGAGGTTCAGCAGTTTAAACACTTTTCTCATGCAGGAAGTGTCTTATATTCATATTATAAAGATAACTCCTCCCGTACTCACTTCCAGGACTTCTCTAGAGTCTCTCCGATTTTTTGGATCTCTTTACCCCAACCCGTCTGGCTATGTCTTACTCTTTCTGCCTTTAGGCGATCCCTAAAGACTCATCTCTTCTAGGGAAGCCTTAACCTGTCCACTGAAAAATCACTTTCTCAAACATTTCTTCCCCACACAGCTACCTCCTCATGTATCACTGGCCCCTCCGTTTTAGATTGTAAGCCCTCAGGGGCAGGCCCCTCCTTACCATCTTGTCTTGATTTGTATTGTAATTGTAATGTCTTCCTTATATTATAAAGTGCTGCACAAACTGTTGCTACTATATAAATCCTGAATAATAATAATAATAACAGAAATGGAAATTGTGGCTACACTTTGTGAATATGTCAGGTCAACATAGAGAGTATTATACAACGCATAGCTTTGAATTGCTCTTCATGATGCAGTTTTGATCTAATGTCTGCAGTTCCCAGCTCACAGTGGCGATATAAACAGTTCTTCCCCGCCACTGCAGCTTTATATGAAGTTCCTCCCTCTACAGCAGCCATACATATGGTTCTCTTCACCTCCACATCAGCCATATATACAGCTGCCTAGCCATATACACCGAGTGGCCGGATTATTATATACACCGAGTGGCCGGATTATTATATACACCGAGTGGCCGGATTATTATATACACCGAGTGGCCGGATTATTATATACACACTGACTTGTGGGTTCTTGTGGACAGGACATTCTGGTGGTCTGGAGAGCTTTCCTACTCGCTATGGTGACCTAACAACCCGGACTTGTCCAGCCCCGGGTTTAATACTTTCCAGATTATCTCTCTGTTCATCATCTCCTTCAGTTGCTGGTGCAGCCGCCTCTGCAGAAACATCCTACAATTCACATCATAGTGTCCTGCAGCATAACTTCATTTTTGATTCAAAGGCTCCTCATGCTTTAGAGGATATTGCATGGTTTGGGAAATGTTAATATGACACAGGACTGACTAACATGTCTGAAAACTCTTGGGCAATATACTTTTTTTTTGTTGTAAAAAGTTAAAAGTCAACAGAATAGTGAAAAGTCATAATTGAGCAACTTTGTTCCCAACCGTCTCCAGTTTCAGGGAAATTTCCCATGGAACGCCAGGAAATTCTCTTCAGTCCAACGCCAGTTGCCTATCAGTGCCATGTTCACACGGTTCGTCAAACAACAGGCTCTGGGAATGGCAAAGCCTAGGTCTACCTAACATATACAGTCCCAGAGATATGTATATACCTTGAGCTGTGTGTGTGTAAAATTAACACCCAGGCAGGAGGTTACGAAAGAAAAAAAAAAACCTCTTTAAATGTTTGAATGGGAAGCAGATGCTCCATGATTGAGTACAGATGGAGAAAAAAAAAACGCATTGCTCTTTGAACATGGCTCTTTTAGACTAACAGGAAGCGAGACATCACGTTAACACTGGCTCTCCCTAACTGCCTAATTGTAGACACTGCGCTGATAAGTCACCGATACGGATCACTGGAGACCTGCAAGCCACTGAGGTGCCAGGAAGACTGGCAGATTTTAACTGCATGCCCCCATTCAGCAGGGGTACATGTTACACTGCGCACTTCATCTCACCCATAAACTTTGCTCATAAAATAGCTATTTATCAGGTCCAGGAGAAAAAACAAAAACAGTTGATCAACAACACATTTTCTGGACCAGGAAGTAA
>NW_017307731.1:339742-398247 GCF_000935625.1 Nanorana parkeri
TATATATAGTGGCAGTGCATGGCGATGCCACGGTGTAGTATGGCAACTTTGGCACCCAGGACTCTCAGCCACAGGGGCGGAGAGGGTCCAGAATGTGAACCATTTTATAAGGAAGATCCTGGCTTTTCAGATTCTTCCAGGTTTTCCTAGTTGTAGTTGAGATCTGGAGCTCTGGAGATTTCTTAGAGCTCTGGGTGGGATGAAATCTCCATTCCTGGGGCCAGGCATTGCCTAATATTTGTAGCTGGAATCTGGAGCTCAGGAGCTTTCTTTGAGCTTTGTGTGGGATGAAATCTCCAGTCCTGGGGCCAGGCATTGCCAATGACCAGCCTGGGCTGATCAGGTGGCTGAGAGCAGCCTCATTAGGAAGCCAGCCCAGTGCTCAGGATGAGAGTTGTGGGTGTACAGGAGGCACATGGCCACAGGCAGACTCTGCCTCATGCATGAGCACAGGTGACACAGCCAGGAAGGCTGAGAGAGGTCAAGAGGGTAGGTGACCCTGAGATAACTGTCGGAAAGACAGGGAGAGACAGTGACCTACAAAGGGTGAATACTGAACCGCTTGGAGCTGAGGAAAGCTGCTGAGCAATACTGAGGACTGTATTGACAGACATACGGTAAAGTCCTGGGACTATCACGCTGGGAGTGTATGGGACAGCCAGATGTCGATGGGACCAACACATAATGTTTTGATGAAAGTCTAATGAACTTTTCTTTTGCATTTTGGATTGACCTTATGACTGAATAAATACTGTACTTTTTATGTTAAAGTCGGCTTCAGGAGTGGTCACTTAGCGCTCACCAGTGGGCTATATTCCCCAAACTACCACACTATATATATACACACACTTGAGTACTTAATTAGATCTTGAGTTGTAGTTTACTATAGCTGGATACCCACGCAGCAAATATAGGCCAATTGGGCGGGAATCATCTGCAATTTGCATCGTTGGTGACCCTATCTCCTTAACATAAGTCGATCATTACATTGACTTTTGCCGAAGGAACATGTTGGATATTCCTCAGCCGACCGTTGATTGCAGCGGTGTTCTTTGGATAAAATTTTCCCAGCTTCTTTTTTTTTTATACTGGAGGGTTCTGTTTCCTACAAATACCATCTGTACCTTACTCTGAGGTACCTGGAGAAACATGTGATGTTTATTTAGGTAGTGGCTCTCCTATTAGGTTGAAGCCCTCACGATCATTGGCTTTCATCACAGCCCCGAGCTCCAGCATGTTGAGGAAGATTAGAGATAAAGCCAAGGGACATACGCCCAAAGCTGACCTCAGCTTACATCATCCGAATGTTCTGAGTGTGTTCTGCACGACACCATCCTGGCAAGTGTTTTCTATAAGCAATGACATCACGGGGAGAAATACGCTGTCATTAATACTTGATAACTTTACTTAGACTCTTACCTGAGGACATCGTTAACCAGCGGCAGAACCGTTTCCCAGATCCATTCCGGTTACAGTTTACATAAAGTCCGGTTTTCATGCCAGAAAATAATCATGTGATAGATGAAGTCGCAGTTTCTGGATTTATTGAGTCGGGGGTGAGCTGCTGATAGATGTGAGCCCTGGATTTATTTCAGCTGGTGATAGAGACGTGCAGATAACTTTGATTTTCAGAAACACATTGTCCTGGAATGGATTATGATATTTGTCAGCCCCTGGATGCAATTCCTCCAATTAAAATGAAATGAATTTCAGTATGGCTCGACCCTATCTATGAAAGTAAACCTGTCAGCCATTGTAAGCATTTAATGCTAAATGTCCTACCTAAGAATAAGTACGTGTTACCTCGCACCGTTACCTTTCCTAGCCAAAAAAGGCCTCTTCTCACCTTTCTGAGTTCGTTTGATTTCATTATCTATTTTTCTAAACTACCACAATAAAGAAACACGCTGCCTGGCCAAAACAAAAGTCACCACCTGGATTTCAGGCAATGATATAATCCAGGGTCACTTCAGTTGGTCAGGTCTAGGTTCAGTAACAATATGTCCCAAAAATGAGGTCAGCTGTCTACCTGAATATACTGAATGACCAGGTTTTTGCATCAATTGATTTTTTCTTCTCTGATGGTACATTGGGCATATTCTAAGATGACAATGCCGGGATTCATCGGGTCCAGGGAGTATGAGACTTCATTGTCACACATGGATTGGCCACCACAGATCTTAACCCCATTAAGAATCTTTGGGATGTGCTGGAGAAGACTTTACGTCATGGTCCAACTCTTTCATCAACACTACAAGATCTTGGTGAAAAATGTATCCAACTCTGGATGGAAATAAATGTTGTGACATTGTATAAGCTTATTGAAATAATGCCACGGCGAATGCGTGCCTTAATCAAAGCTAAAGGCAACGAAAGTACTAGTACTCCTAAGAATGAGATCCTATAGTTTGGACTTGATGGACTAATGTCTTTATTCAACCTCAAATACTATGTAACTATGAGTGTGCACCTTTTTTTTTGCCCAGGCAATGTACATTCAGCTAATAAGCAACACAAAAATGTGAACAAAAAACTCAAAGTCCCTGGAAACTTGGTGATTCCCCCATTGGGAACTGCCATCTTCCATCTCACACAACTTAAGGTGCCCATACACCTTACGACCATCGCAAGACTTTCAGTCTTGCGATGGTCGTAAGCTTATTAAAAGCTCGTACGATCTGCCCATCCTGGACAGGCAGATCGTACTTGCGATCATCGAAAGCCCACCCCGCTGAGTGGCAGGCTTCCGATGACCGCAATGCTGAACGGGCGGTGTGCACGTGCGCACACCGGCCTGTTCCGCAGTTCTCGAACGAGCAGGCTAGAAACCCGCCAACAATCGTACGATTCTCGGCTGGATTTCTAGCATGCTGGTTCGGCAAAAGACGCGCAACCGTACAGTAAAAACGGTCGCACGCCTTCCATACACCTTGCAATTATCGTATGATCGCTGGATTTCCCGCGATTATCGTACGATAATCGCAAGGTGTATTGGCACCTTTAGAGAAAGTGAATCCAGGGTGTCAGTTGCAGAGCTCACATGAATGACACCTTTCTATGACGGTCATACAGTATAATGATGGCTGCATATGCCATTGGCCAGGAGGAGAGGTTAGGGATGGAGATGCAAGCTTAGGCCTTGACTTTATAAATACACATCAGTACCGGCCCTAGTTTGTCTGCTTAAGCCACACATTTTGGGGAATGGAGGACTGCGAACCTGTCTAACCATTACCAGAGGAAACATTGCAGTTATTGACGGGCTGATATATCACTTCTCCAGGAGGTGCTCAGCAGCTTTAAATCTCGGCTGTGAACTCTCACATCGGGCCTGTTGTGAGAATATCCTCCACATTTTATCATATGGGAATCTCAGAATGGCCACTGGCATCCCTAATCCATTACACAAATGGCTGGCAAAATCTCTGCATCTATTCAGGATTGGAAATGGGCTTGTAAACAGTGTTTCCAATTTAGAAGAAATTACAGGAAATATCTGAGAGAGAAGAGAGTTTGATCTTCCAACATCCAGCTGGACGGATCTCAGACACTTCTAGAGAGTTTACACATCTTCTGCGGGGTGAAAACATACACAAACCCTTTTAAAGCTAGACACAGAGCCGGCCTTAGGAACATAGGCTTCTTTTATCTTCCTCAGATACAAGATTCCACTTTCTCTTGATGGTGTAGGGAACCTGTCAGGAGAGTTATCACATCTCAGAGCTAAGGACCCAACCCAGCACCGAAAATGGCCCATATCTACCTTCTGAAGTCAGTATAAGCTTCAGGGTAAGCATGCCTATGATCAAGAACATGTTACAAGAGTCAGCTGGTGGCTCCTTCCAGATCTACAATTTTGGCTGCAATAGCATGTAACTTAAGCCAAAACATTATTTTTATGTTTCATTGGTCTACAGAGGCCGGAACGCTTGTATGTAAACCAGGGGTCTCCAACCTCCGGCCCTTCAGCTGTGGTGAAGCTAAAAATCCCATGATGCATCTCTCTTCGGGAGTCGTGGCTGTGAGAATCCTGCATTGCCTCATGGGATTTGTAGTTCCACCACAGCTGGAGGGCCGGAGTTTGGAGACCCCTGATGTAAACAGCCATCGCTGTTTCAAGCATTGATTGCATTTCAAACAGATTTCCCGCTCGTGCGTGCTGCCTAGCGGCGGGCACGAGCGGGGACGGGAAAGGGCGTCTAAAGACGCCTATCCGCATTCAAGAAGCCACCGTCTGGCCGTTAGAAAGTGAATCTCACAGACCTCACATTTCATCTATACAAAACCCTTTGACTCTTTTTTTTGACAAGATGAAGATGTAAAGTTTTGTCTACTGAATATTGATGGGATGCAAGAAAACAGGTGGGTATAACCCACAAGATTCAGGCATGGCCTGCAACCCCTGAGCCTGCAATACTTCATTAGACCTAATGCAAGTCTCTTGTATGTCTGCAGGAGACGCACAGACACTTTAATCAGGAAATAGAAACTTGAACTGGTAGGACCCCCTCGATGAACCCAATACAGACCTCGGGGGACAGCAAGAATTGGGCAAATTATTGTTGCAAACTAACGTGACCTCCCTGGATTTATTAAAAGGGCAGTTAATATATTTCCCTCCTGTGTTCCAGTGAACGGCTCCACCTATCGCAATGCAAGGGACGCTTTAAACCAGCTGTTCTTCCTATGCCGTAGAGGCGCGCATGCTGCCAGATCTGCTACATTTTGGTGAAAGGGTTTAACGTGCTGCATTTCTTTTGGATATTGCTCTCCGTGACAACTTTCTGGACCTTTTGTATTCGTGTTAAGTTCACAACGCAGCGTGGAAGTTATAAAAGATAAACAGATGTATGTTCTATGGGCCGCGGTGTCAGAAAAGGCCTAGTTTGTGCCTGCGTCACTTTTTCAGCGTGTTTGGCTCCACTGTCTGCCGCCTCTCTGCACACCCCCCCTCTCTATAAACGCTACAAGTCATTCCCACACTCCGGCTTCATATTTATTTTATAAAGTATTAACCACAATGCAGTTTTGCCACAGAGGGGGAAAAAAAAAATTGCCTCTCTGCTTTTTCTCAAAAGGTTTTTCTGGGTTCTTGAGGGAGCTGTCAACCTGCAGATAAAGGCAAGGATGGATGGTCCCAGCAGGATGTTACATAAAGTCATATTGCACTTTGCAGGAGGTTTTAATAAGCCCCTAAGACAGGGATGTCCAGAGGAAGTAACCTGGTATACAAGGCAAGGCACATTTATCAGGTAAAGGAAATACTCCCTTGTATAATGAATCTGGCACAGGACCCCGCGCCTCAGTCCCACGATCCCGTCTGCTACCAGAAGGCCGGCTTATCTGCACCACTAAATAAATAGTCTTTTAGCACAGCTGATCCTCAGCAGCCTCTGGATTTTGTCTGCACTCCATTTACCTTTTGTGGGGCCAGTCTATCGTGGGGATTAAATGGAGCTTTATTCCTAAATCAAGGGCAATAATAAATTGACCGATTAAAGGCGTCGCACATCACAGCCCAGAAACACAGGTTTCTCAGGGCAGATATCAATGGCTGCTTCCTTAGAACAGTAGTTTATTCCAGGTCCAGGAGTTTTATTCCAGGAGATCCATACTGGTCAGCATTTCCAGATCAAAGTCTAGAACACGCTGGAATTGCCCCCTCATGAAACCTGCTCTGATGCCAATGCTTTTATGAATGTCTGGAACACGCTGGAATCGCCCCCTCCGATGCTCGGTGCACGTTGTGACATCAGTTGTGATGGGCGGCCAATGCTTTTATGAATGTCTGGAACAAGCTGGAACCGTTACCCCCGATGCCCGGTGCACGTTGTGACATCAGTTGTGATGGGCGGCCAATGCTTTTATGAATGTCTGGAACAAGCTGGAACCGTTACCCCCGATGCCCGGTGCACGTTGTGACATCAGTTGTGATGGGCGGCCAATGCTTTTATGAATGTCTGGAACAAGCTGGAACCGTTACCCCCGATGCCCGGTGCACGTTGTGACATCAGTTGTGATGGGCGGCCAATGCTTTTATGAATGTTCGGTGGTAACATTTTGCAGCAGGCAGACATCTTCTTTTCCGGTATAGCTTTCATTAGTCTGGTTACGCTGTATTTGATGAAGCAGATATTTTGCATTGCTTTTGAATAAAACGTACAGAAATTGCTGGCCCTTCCGGGCACCACGTTCCATTTGAAGTTTAGCTGTTTTATTAAAGCAGAACTCCCAGGAAAAGTATTCTTAACCCTTGTGGTCGGGGCTACCCCTGCACTGCAAGGGTTAATTGCTCGTTTTTGTCTTTAAAAAAAAAAGGTTATACTCACCCAATGCCCTGAGCCAGCTTGTTCTTAGACAGGTCTCATGAGCTTCTCTCCCCCTCCTCTGCAGCTGTCTAAAGTGCCCACACACCTTACAATTTATCTGCAGATTTTCTGTGGTCAGGTGGAAAAAGTGCAACAGATTGGCCTAGGTGGAGATTACTCCATCCACACAGTGTAGTGTAGACGGAGGAATCTGTTGCACCTTTTCCATCTGACCACAGAAAATCTGCAGATAAATTGTAAGGTGTGTGGGCAGCTTAAGGTACCGTAAATCATCAAGCCTATACACAGTGTATAGAAGTGCTATAGATGCTGAGGAAGATTGCATTGCTGCAGCGTAAGAGGAGACAGGCTAGAGGGAGCGATGTGACAGCTAGCCGGAGGTTCGGGTGAGTATGACTTTGTTATTTTTCAGCCTAGACAAAAACGAAAGTAGTCACCGCTCCCGGGATGGACTACAATCTCACGTTTAGTTTACTGATTTGTATTGAGATTGTAGTACATCCCGGGGGACACCCCTCCAGAAGGAAGGACAGTGTCAGAGATGATTGGAGGATCTACAGCCGAGTGATACACAAATAAGATACATTGTTGTTCAGAGTTCAGGGACCCGAATGTATTTTTAAGGTTTATCTTCTCGAGTTTGTTGTCACTTTAAAATGAAACAGGCCATAAATGTCAAAGGATAATTAGATGTTCACAACTTGCAATGTCTGCCAATGCAGCTTCTTCCTTAACCGGTGTCCTTTGATCCCAAAAGCACCTCTGTTTCGCTGAGGAAAGGCGAAGAGGCTGAGCATTCCTGCCGGCCAGCTTTCTGATTTTGCATTTAACATTATCAATTGGAGAATGATTTCTAAGGCCCCATTCACACGGAGCGATTTATGGAGCGATTTTTGCAGCGATATCGCTCATATTTCCACGCGATATCGCTCTATGTAGCTTCTCCAATCCATTTCAATGGAGCTGTTCACATCTCGTCGCTCAATATCGCTCAATATCGATTGTAGCTCGTCGCTGGTAGCTTGTCGCTCCTACATGACCCTTTTTTCGAGATATTTTTAGCGATATTGCTTCTGATTGCATACAGCCCAATAGGAAAAAGTCGCGCGATGTCGCGCAACACATCGCTCAATATCGCTCGTCGCGCAATATCGCTCAAAGTGGCGCGATTTTCATGTCGCTCAAAGTGGCGCGATTTTCATGTCGCTCAGTGTGAATGGGGCCTAAGCTGTCCAATTGGTGCGCAGGACTGTCCGATGCGGACTCCTAGTAACGGGAGACTGTCACGTATATGGAAATCTTTAGGCACCGTGTTATTTTTGTTTCATCGGCCCCTGAGATTCATTAATTCCTGCTGTTTACAGAACCGCGTGTCAGGTTTGTTTGATGTGACAGCGTTGTCATCTGGCGATGATGTCACAGCCGGGATCAGCTCACCTGATCAGACCCCCGCAGGTGGGCTTGAGATATTGTGAGAGGTCTGTTCCCCCCATCTGGACTCTTCTGCTCAGATTGATGAAACAATGTGAGCATTGTCAGACCCGCCAGCAACATATCTGCCTTGTGAAGTGGTGTGGTGTGATACATTGCATTATGTCGTGCCTACCTACTTCCCCAGCATCCCACCATATGGTTATCTGACACAATCTGGAGGACCATGATGCAACAGGGCTGTGATGGATCGGCTTAAAGTGAAATTTATTTTAGATGACTTCAGTGGCAGAGCGCCCAGTCTTGAAGATTTGCTTCTTCTATCTTTTGTTGTAAAAGATACATTTTTTTTTTCCTTGACTGTTCACTTATTAAAACCTTGTCTGCTTTTGATTTTTTTTTTTGGAGTGGCTGTCGGGGGGAAACGTCTGTAATTCAGCAAGACGGCAGATTGTTTTTTTTGTAGTGTGAGAAGTGCGGCGTATTTTCTGACATATGGGCTGATAAAAGTTGAAGATGGAACTTGGGGTTTTCTTTACAGCAACTCGCTTGTGACCGGTTGTAGAAAAAAAAGAGAGGAAAGCGTGTAAGCGTTTCCCTAATTTGATACAATCGCATAACATACTGTATATTATATATCAGAATCAGATAAATCCTAGGAACCCGGTAATCACAGGCGCTACACAATAACATCCAGCCCCTGAGCACAATATATATCAAATATCGGAACCCGGTAATCACAGGAGCTACAAAATAACAGCCAGCCCCTGAGCACAATATATATCAAATATCGGAACCCGGTAATCACAGGAGCTACAAAATAACAGCCAGCCCCTGAGCACAATATATATCAAATATCATTTTTAATCTTATTGTTTATTTTTTATAATTATTTTCTTATTTTTTTTAAATAATTTGTTTCTCATTATTTTTTTCTTTTTAATCATCTTTTTTTTAAATTTAATTATTATTTCTTATTATTTTTTAATTTATTTATTTTTCACTTTACTTTATTGCTATCACACAGGAGCTAGCTAACAAGCCCCTGTGTGATAGCCTTTGGAGGTGACAGGCCTGGCCTCGAGGCTAGGTTCTGCAATTCTCTACGGAGAATGGTAATCCGATGGCAGGGGCGACAGGGTTAGTTTTATTTATTTTTTTACTTTTTAATTTAATTATTATTTCTTATTATTTTTTAATTTATTTATTTTTCACTTTACTTTATTGCTATCACACAGGAGCTAGCTAACAAGCCCCTGTGTGATAGCCTTTGGAGGTGACAGGCCTGGCCTCGGTGGCCTTGTGGGGAATCTGGGCATAAGCAGACCTCTAAATATTACATCTTAAATTATTATTACAGCTGTGCTGACATATTTATGAAAGATTTCACTGCTATATTTAGCTTTACTTTTTACATTGTTCAAGACTGACATGTTAGTTTCAGGGACAGCCCCTGCCGGAGCCACATATACGTCTATTCCGCATGCAGATTCAGCGGTGTGACAGGCCAGCAAATCTCAGACTTCGGGTGACCTTCAATCACATTTTTTACCGATTTTATATTTGCTCTGTGATCCTTATTTTCTCAGTACAGATACAGTACTGTTTTTCTGTTAAGCTGGGTACACACAGTTATATTTTTTTCATTCATCCTTCGGCCTCGCTGAATCAGCTGTAGTACCGTTTTAGTGCTTCCTGCCCTTCCTTTTTTTTTTATTTCCACTAATAATCTGCATGCATGTTGCACATCTTATAAAGAGCCGGGTATATATGTTTGGAGTTCGATGCTTGGGTGCCGCTGCCGGCACCTTTCAGACCAGCATCCCTCAATCAGCTGATCGAAGGAGCATGTTGGAAAATTGTCAAACAGCTAGCAGCCAGTGAGCTGTCAGCTCTGTCCGGGTATTCTGACAGCGGCCATCAGCAAAGGAAACAGCAGTAGATTCCTCGATCAACACTCAGTAACCATTGATGGAGGAATCTGTCCTATTCATGTTCGTTCAGCCGGCAGGTTTAACGAAGACGATTGACGCGTGTATGTCCGACTTTGAGATCTTGCTAAAGAGCAGAACAGATTCCTTCCAACAACGCTTGCAAGTGACGAGGAATCCCCCGCCGTTTCCTTTGTATTCTGACAGTGGTAGCCGGCTGCTGCCAGAATACCTGAACAGAGCCAACAGCTCACTGGCTGCCGGCTTTGTTAGTTCGAAGATTTTCTGACCCGCTTCTTCGATCAGCTGATTGAGGGCTGCCGGCCGAAAGGTTAACAACAGCGTCACCCACTGTGTGAATTTTTGGATGGTTCCCGAAGAACGGAGACTATATGGCCAGCTTGAGGGGAGGGAGGTAAGAGAAGACCAGCTCAGGGGAAGAGAAGTTTGTTTACCTGCCTGACTGATGTTCTCATTGATAGCGGTCAGTCTGCCCCCATAGATATGAGATTTTCAGGTACAAAATGTCTGAGTTTGACCTCTGTCATCTCAGTACTGAGTGCTCCTGTCACGTACCTGGTAAGAGCCTGAGATGACTCCCTTGCTTCTCTTGTCCAAACACCCCTGGTAATGGTGGACAGAGTGTGTAGGGACGGAAGAGGGGCATGAGTGCCTGATGAAGTGGATACACCGGGAGCTGGAGATGCAGGTGGACCAGTCTGAAGGAAGATGGTGGCAGTCACTTCCTGGAATATGACGTCAGCAATGGGGGAAGCTGGCACCGGTGCAGAGCAGAGCCAAAGTAAGGAACAAGCCGGGTCACGATCAGGCAGTTAGTGAGGTACCAATCAGCAAACAGAGGCAGGGTCAGGAGCAGGCCAGGTCGGTAACGTGCAGGCGAGACCGTGTGGAATCAGCAAACAGAAGGAAGGTCCAGATCAAGCCATGGTCAGGGGCAGGCAGCAATCAGCAGAGTCCAAGAACAAGCCGGGTCAATATCAGGAACAACAGAATCAGGAACAGAGACACAGGAAGCAAGGCACTAGCTGAAGAACTCTGAGCACTGAGTGCATGCAAGATAAAAGTTTAAAAAGGCCTTTTGGCGACATGATGAGCGGCGTTGCACGTGACCATGCGCATAAGCGTCTGCACGCATGCGCACGATTACGAGCATTACCAGCACGAAACCGTCTCACACGCGCATGCGCAACGGCTCTCACATTACCAGTTCGATGACTGCTTGCTGGGCTTCTCTGACAGCCACATGGAGATAATCACGGCCTGTATGGTGCAGTGCTGAGCAATGAGCACAGAATACATGGGTCATTAATAAATATGCTTGCCTCTATGTGGAATAAACAGATATACCGTATATGGTGAGTGAACATACAAATCTTATCATCGATGGGATGCACACAAGGACCCAGAGCTGAGACTCAATAATGCTAATCGTGTTGGCACTGCGCTGCTTTACACTTTACATTACAGATGTATGACCTATACTGAACCTCACATAATCTATGCCTTACAATTGCCAGGAATTAGACGTGTTGCGCTTCCTGTGTGCTACACCCATGTAGTTCTCTCTATATTCAAGTACACCCGCATGCCCTGGGCAATAGAAATAAATGAAGTTTGGTGGCAGGTCGACTTGAAGTTGATATCATCTAGACAGAAATATTTATCACCATCGATGGGAGTGTTGATCGGCCTTTTTACAGGCACATATCATACTTCTGCCTCTGCCCTAATAATCCTGCCTGGTCCTTACTGATTGGCTGTCATTGGTCACATGCATGCATTTATGTTGTGTCTTCCGCCATATATGTGATATTAAAAACATCAACAAAGACGTATTGATCACAAAGTTCAGTGTGCCGGTGACTCATCTTGTCTTCCGCCGCGCTCCGACATGTTAAATTCTGGGAAGACATGAAGTTTTGCATCTGACTTGACTCAGACGAGGTTGTTGTGACAAGAATTACCATCAGCATTTATGTTGTATGTCCTCATTAATGTATTTTACATTAAACATTGTATGCCATGTACGGCTCCGGCCACACACAACCCTGCGTGAGACACGTATTGCTGCTCTGCGGCTGGCTTGGTTTATATAGTTTGGAGTGCTTCTCCCTGGGAAAAGATTCGGCTTGCTCTGAGTTATGTACGAGGAGGTAGCAGGACCAGGCCCTGGCCACGGTTAATACTGCAGAGTAAATACCTTCTAAGATCTTCTCAAAACAAAGAATCCATCAAGTCTCCGGCTGAAGAACCCTGAAGTGTCTCCTCTGCTGGGAGTCTCAGATGTTTTTTTTCGGGTCTGCAGTCTCGGGATAATACTGCGTCTCTTGTCCTTCCAAGTGTTCCTAAAACCACCATCCATTATTTGTACCTGTCTAGCCGACCAAAACACACACTGTATTATATTAAAACCTCAGCAGCAACACTTGTTATATCCCAGCCTTGCATGGTTTGTACTAAAATTGTTTATTGCTTCATTTATCCCGTGCAGTACATCAAGGCCACATACTTTAATACGTTGACAAAGAGCAGCAGGGTTGCCGTTTGCAGGACTTACATCAGAAAAAGGTGGGTGTCAGAGCTTTGTGACGGGCCTGTAGGGATTCCCAGTACTCATAAGTCAGCTTGTGATTTATAACTCGGGGAGAGGAGACACGGAGCTCATGTCAACCTGCTCTCTTATCACCCGGGCCTTCTGAAGGATGGCTTCACAGCTAACAATTCCCAGCTGCTTGGACACCATCGCCAATGCTGACTTCAGCCATTCATCTCCTAGACAAGGCCCACCGTTTCATATTCTTCTAATGAAAAAAGAAAGGAGGACATTAACATTTACCATCCATTTAAGATTCGTGAAGCTATTTTTACTCGGCGTGTTTACACAACACCCAGAAAAAAAGTCATTGACACTCAGGGCGAGCTGATGTGTGTTTTGTGCTTAGACTTCAGGGTTGTCAATGACTTCTGCGAGACAGAGAACCCTGAAACTAATCAGATTACATGCTTGTTAGTTGGCATTCTGGATGTGGATGTAAGCTGCACGTTTTACCTTTTTATTCTGGAAAGGGAAACGTGGCGGTTTAAGGACAAAAAAAAACGTATTTTCTGGATATTTGCTTAACTTGTATCAGTATATGAAGGAGGATGTTTGTTTTCTCATGTTGTGATGATGCATCGTCACTAGAGATGAGCCTGGGATCAGTGCAAACCCAGTTCCCCCTCCTGACCCAGTTGCAGTAATTCCGGTGGGGGGTGTGGGGTGTGGGGGGTGTGGGCGTAACATTCCCCACCACTTGGGGAAGCGCAGGGGTTGGGGTGAACCTTTCCCACCTCTTTGAGATGTATAGCTGCAGGGAATGCACCTCACTGAAACTGATTGGGCCAGGAGGAGGGGATGGCTGTCACAGTTTTCAGCAGGCTTGGGAACTGGTTTCACACCAAGCCCAGGCTCATCGCTAATCATCGCAACTTAGGGGAATTCTTACGCTTTTGCTTGTTATTCAGATAGATAAGAGTATTATTATAAAACCTTGGTAGGGAATTCCTTTTTTTTTAGCTACAGATGTCATCTTAGTTATACCTCCGGGTACCATGCACAGTCATTGAACTGTCATTGCTGGCCAACAAACACTGAGGCTGTGCTGAAGGCATAATGTCCACTTACCTTTAGGCCTGGTTCACACCTGGGCATTTTGTAGCGTGTTCAAACGCTCTGCAAAACGCTCAAACACCGAAATCCGATTGTATCCTATGGGAATGGTTCACACCTGGGCGTATTACAGGCCGTATGAACGCGCTACAAAACGTCCTACGCCCAAAGAAGTACAGGAGCTTCTTTAGGGCATTTTTGTTGCGCGTTTCCATTGGGATACAGCCAAGTAGCCCTCGGAAACGCGTGTTTGTTGTGCGGTTTTCTACAGCGAATCGCGGTAAAAACGCGCGTCACGAAACGCGCATATTCGATACACCGAGGTGTGAATCTGTTGCAGCCAGATATGTCAAGCTTCTCATAATGCATTAGGGTGGGGGGTTGGCTATGTACAGCACCCTACTGGCCCCTCCCACCAGCCATGATCTGTCTGTATTGCATATTGACGTACATAATATTATGTATACATAGTATACATAATATTCCACGTGACATCAATAAATCTAAAATGAGTTATATAATAAAAAAGGGAAAGGCTTTATGTAAAAACGACATTCGCGGCGATATGTAACATGTGTAGCGCAATTGTCATTTTCGCGTGCTGGTGCATGCGACGCATATTTACGTATAAATGTACGGGCAGGAAAACAATGCCGTCTGGCGACGGCAACCCGCAGATAGGAGTCAGCCGTCCGTCCGTTTTTTCTTAACGGGCGGACGGCAAGAGGTTAAACTTCGGCTTTTCTGTGTCCTCATTGAGTCTGGAAAGTGTGATCCATGCTGCAGCATCTTACACTTGGCCTGTTATTATTCTGATCTGTAGAGTGATGTTTCTGTCTCGTTCACCTATTTTCTTCAGCTCTCTCTATGAACTCCATATATTCCCTGTAACAGAGGAACATAAATAAATGTTACACAGTGTCACACAGGAAGGGCGTCCAGTTCTGGCGGTCTGTGTATTCTGCTCGCCACACACACACACAGTCTTGAGTGTCGCAGACCCGGCGCTTCCATGTCCGGGGTGAGAGGCGGATAACAGGTTCAGATCCTGATTTATCTTCTACACAAACATGTTTGGGTGGTCTTCTTAATCTCCGCAGAGCAAAATAACATAGATGAGATTTAAGGCTAAAACACGCTTTGTATGCTGAGCTGTGATCGGTGTCATGGGGAGATTGCATTTCCATTGACATCGAATTGTCGTGATAGAGTAGTCGGCGTTCTTGGTCTGCACTGTGAGCCCGATCCCACTTGATGTGTATCTCTACCTCATAACGTACCTTACCTTATGGACTGGACCTGGAACCTTGGTCAGGTCTTTACTGCCATCTGTGTCCCTGATGGAGAGAAGCACCCTCTCTATTCGTTTTGGTGACCATTGACCATAACAGTGATAGGAAATCCCAAATTCTGGAGTTGTCATCAAAACAGGGACATGGATGAGTCTGGGATGACAAGAAGGACCTTCCTTTGCAGCACAGGTCTGAGCGCCCCTGAGAGTGGAACAGGGCTGAATGGATGCCCTGGGTAGAGATGCTGAAGACACCGGAGTGAAGCACCAGGCAGGTAGTCAGCCAGAAGCGTGCAGGATATTAGATAAGCAGAGTCAGAGCCGGGTCAGTAACTGGCGAGCTGTGCAGTACAGAATCAGAACACGGTCGGGAGCAGCAGAGTCAGAGGATTGAGCCGGGTCAGATACAGGAACAATCAGGAATGCACGCTACACACTCGCTGAAGAACTCTCTGCACTGAGTGCATGCAGGATGCAAGTTTAAATAGGCCTTTTGGTGCTATGATTAGATGTGAGCATGTGCACGTCAATCTGCGCGAGGCGCCGTTATGCTCGAACGCGCGCGTTAACGTATGCACGCATGTTGCACGATTACGACCAATATTAGCACCAAAGCGTCTCACACGTGCATGCGCAATGGCTCTCACAGTACCTGTTCTATGACTGCTTGCTGGGACAGGTCACGTGGCATGACCCAACCAGCGATGTCTGTCATAGCTCCAGCATGTGTTCTGATTTTGTGAATTGGGCCTGGTGACCTTGTACGGTGATCAGTGACATGACTGATACAATGTATATTGTGACTAGTGGTGGAACAATCGCCATAGCGACCCAGGCAGTCGCTATAGTTCCCCGGGCACAGGGGGGCCGGGCCAGGACATCCCCCTGATGCCATGCGGGCTGCCTGGGTCACTATAGCATCTCAGGCTGCTGGCTGTCACCGGCGGCTGTGGGGAGGAACGCGCCGCTACTTACAACACTGACAATGTGTCAGCGATGTGTGCAGCGGCGCATTCCTCCCCACAGCCGCTGCTAAGTCGGTGACAACCAGCAGCTTCGGAGGAGGTGGCTGGGCCCGTCGTCGGCAGCGATGGAAGAGGCGGGGCCCGGCGACAGGGGAGGCGGGGCCCACCAGCGACCGTGGAGGAGAAGGAGGACGGACAGAAGATCGTGGCTGACAGGTAAGAGGTCTTGACTTCCCACCTGAGACCCTGCAGAGGCCACCATAGAGAGTCTATGGTGGGCTCTGCAGGGTCACACTCAGGTGGGCTGTGTGGGTTATCAGGTGGGCGTCACTAGAAATCACAGGGGCCCCATACAACATTTAGTATGTGATTTCTAGTTACGCCCCCTGCTTGTGACTTTGTGTACATTGATGACATCATTATCTGGGACCGCAGTGTCAGCGGTACGTTTGGGAAGTAAGAGGAAATACATGGCGGCTGTAAAACACAGAAAGAACAATGCCGAAACTTTACTCCCACCATGGAAGTTGTAGACGGCAGCAGACTGAAGGACCTGCGTCGTCTCTCTGCCTTTCCCAGGGGAAAATGCACATCCATGAACTTATTACTAATGCTTCCTGTCCTTGACACTGGAGCCAGTTGATGTTTTAGTGGAGAGGGGAGAGAGATTCGGGGTCACATCTCATGCCCGCAGGCTGTCTTCAATCTGCGTTTCACTTTCCTAGCAGAGCGCTTTCCATCTTCACGCTGAGCTCGGTTTAAATAAAACACGATTTAACCTCAGCCAAACTTCCTCCCAATGTTTATCTTTGGTGGGGGGGGGGGACTAATGCTCTGTGCAGCCCAGTCTCATCACCGTACACCAGTGACAATGGCTTGTATGGAGGCTCCTGTACCCGTCAGGAGGGATATATCAGTCTCACCCAAGAGCAGGAGAGACGCAATGGTAAGTGAGTGTAATGGCTTCTCCCAACACCCGGCGCTTGGCTTCTCGGTGATATACAATGGAGCTTTATATGTGCTATGGACATTTCCCATCCTATAGTCTGCAGGGCTGGAAAAGCCACAATGAACTGTGGAGGTTTGTGTTAAAGTGGACCTAGCATCAGATATAACTTAATGTTAAGCGCAGCATGCTCAGATCAGATGGTGCCACCTTTATTCAGGCATCATCCAGGGTCATCATATACGTCTTGGACTGAAATGCCGGCTCAGAGATGTCGTGTAAATCCTGAAACCTGCGCAGTTCTTGGTGGTGTTCACAAATCTCCGACACAGATCAGCCCCTGCTGCAGCCTCTTACCTTATGACTTGATACAAAGTTACACTGTTGCAGTCTGATCACTGGGGGGAGGGGAAACTGAGGAAATGCTTCCTCTTAGCTGCAGCAGACTGATTTACTTTCAGAGGGGAGACTGTAGAAATGCTTCCTCCTGCCTGCAGCAGACTGATCTCTGGGGCAGGGGAGACTGAGGAAATGCTTCCTCCTGCCTGCAGCAAACTGATTACTGGGGGAGGGGAGACTGAGGAAATGCTTCATTCTGCCTGCAGCATACTGATCACTGGGGGAATGGAGACTGAGGAAGGGTTCTTCCCGCCTGCAGCAGACTGATTACTGGGGGAGGGGAGACTGAGGAAATGCTTCCTTCTGCCTGCAGCAGACTGATCACTGGGGGAAGGGAGACTAAGGAAATGCTTCCTAATGCCTACAGCAGACTGATCACTGGGGGGAGGGACTGAGGAAATGCTTCCTCTATCCTGCAGCAGACTGATCACTGGAGGAGGGGAAACTGAGGAAATGCCTCCTCATGTCTGCAGTAGACTGATCACTGGGGGAGAGGAGACTGAGGAAAGGCCTCCTCATGTCTGCAGTAGACTGATCACTGGGGGAGGGGAAACTGAGGAAAGGCCTCCTCATGTCTGCAGTAGACTGATCACTGGGGGAGGGGAAACTGAGGAAATGCCTCCTCCATCCTGCAGCAGACTGATGACATCATCTCAGCCTAGGCAAAGTCACCGTCTGGAGCTCATATGGCTTTGTAATGATGTTTGGCTGTGATTTTGCTCCTTGTGATATAAAGGGCTCTTCATTGATATTACCCCGGTGATGTTCTCAGTGCTTCTGTCACAGTGGAATCCTCACATGTTCTGCATCTCAGACAAGTGTAAGCATTGTGACACCAAACTGTTCATGAATGAAATATTAATACCGCGACCTCCGACCTCTGACCGTCATCTTGTGTACACTCCGTGTATATGGCAGCGAGGGGGACAGCAGGTACTTCATGCTACTCCTTCAGGTGACATTGAATGGCCTTGTCACGGTCTTGTAGAGTACTCACCGCCATAGGGAGTATTGTAAGCATTGAATGATCTGTGACCTCCCCATGTACTGTACAGACAGAATCTTCCTCTCTCGCTGAATGATAACTGGACGCTCTTCCATAGAAATACTATTTTGTTACTTTGCATAATATTTATAATTGGACAACTCCTTATCACGAAGTCGGCTTTATATTTGTTACACACCGGTGTGGTTCAGAGAAAGACTGCAGACTATGCCCAGTGCTCGCCCTTTGCTGGATCATTCCTCCATCGTCCCCAGTATTGGGCACATAATGGGGCTTGTACTAATGTTGTGTGAAGAGCCTGAGGCATCAGACATGCCGGGCATTTGCCTCTGTAATACATATTGGTCAGCGATCCATCATTGCTGTGCAGAAGCATTTTCCAAATGTAACACACACAGCTTCATATGCCGATCCTTTGTTAAGCGTTTTATCCCATAGTTCTCTTAAGGCCTGGTTCACACCTGTACGTTTTGTAGCGCGTTCAACGCTCTACGAACGCTCTACAAAACGCTCAAACATGAAAATCCCATTGTTTTCTATGGGTATGGTTCACACCTTGCCGTATTTCAGCCCGTCTGAACGCGCTACAAAACGGCCTACGCCTGAAAAGGTACAGGAGCTTCTTTGCGGCGTTTTCGTCATGCGTTTCCATTGGGATACAGCCAAGTAGCCCTGGGAAACGCGTTTTTTAAACCGCGAATCGCGGTAAAACCGCACGTCACGAAACGCGCATATTTGATACGCCTAGGTATGAACAGAGCTAAGGGTCACGGGAGGACATGTTCTAACCTCCTCCCGTGACCCAAAGCTCAGTATATAGCGGGCTATTGCTCACTCCCCCCATCCGTTCCTCCACTCAGCACGGGAGGATTGGACAGGGGAGGGGGGGGAGCGGTGACTGACAATCACGGCTCTCTGCAGGGATATGATCAGAAAGTGAGTGAGCGACGGTACGTGTTCTCTCACTTCCCGATCTATAGAGCCGACCTGTGACAGTCTCATTGTCACACGTCGGCTCTAACTATAAGATTGAGTGAAAATCACTCGCCTCATAGTTCTCCTTTAAATATCAGATGAACACTTCACATCATGAACCCGCTAATGCATTTCATCCACACCTCAGTTATAGTATTATCCAAGTGTGCTGCAAACTCTGTATGCACTACAATAGATGCAACTTGTGTGCACCACCATCTGTGGTCAGGCAAACGCTAACCGTATCTAAAACCAACAATAATATACCGAAGCTTGCTATTCTTTAGATGGAGTGGCTGCATTAGTTTTCTTTCATTGTATTTTCACCTGGTGATCCTGCAAGTAACACACTTCCTGTCCTGGGGTGACTAGACTCACCTCTATAGAGAGAGCCATGGTTGTCACCCAGGCCGGACTTCAGACATGTCAGCCTCCAGGTCATCTCACAGGAAGTGATATATGCGCGTCATTACTGGTAACAGCAACAGGTATTTTCTGTACTTGCTGAAAATGTGCTTAGCCTGAACTAAAAAGAAAACTGATGCAGCCTCCACATCTAAGAACTGCTAAGCTGCAGTATATTACATTTTTCTTCCTGGGTTTAGATATACTTCCCCCCTCCCCCCAATGCTGCGGTAAGGACTTGATGCCTCTTGATCCGATCATCTTCTTCCTTCCGCTTGTTTCCAGCAGTCCCTCCAGTGCTGGTGCCGGTCTCTGATCCAGCGCAGACTGCTGTCTCTTCCTGTCCCACAGAGTCTGTCCGGCATGCTCGCTCATGGCTGCGTGCATTGACTTACAGTATGTCTCTCCCCTTCTCCCTGCCGCCGATCTCCACTGCACATGCACCCGCACTCATCCTTCTGCACGAACGTTCGGGGAAGCAGATTTCTACAGCCGGGAGGGAACGGCGGAGACGGAGCTAAGGTTTTACCTGTTTGGTAACTTTATTTTTTTAAATGTTTTTGCATATATCTTCTGCTTGCTAGCTGTAGCTATATGTAAAAATAAAAAGACTTTAATACAACCATAATATCTCAATAGTGGTCACCCTCAGCCTGTATCCATTGTCCTATTTGTGGCATGGCTGGCAGTGAGTGCGGCTGGGGACGCCCTCCGCCTTATTCTAGAATATACAACCTGCTGTGCAGCGATGGGTGAGAGGAGGGCGTACTCAGACAAGTCTGACAGCGTGATGGTGACAAGTTTGATACAGGAAGGTGTATGAGATGTATTTGCACAGGTTGTACACGTCTATAAATTCACATCACCCTTTCCCTGCCGGAGTCTTCATGTCCCACATCCAGGTAGCTACATATGTGCAGTACGTGAGATCAGCTCTCAGACCACCCGAACAGAATTCTGGGATGTGAGCAGTCTGGCTCCATTGCACAGACCCCCTACAGAGGCAGCGGGCTGAGGAAATGTCTGGCTTGACGTTACATTCGTCAGGGTCACATGGAATATTTTGCAATACTCAAGTTTTCCCCGGTGCCCAGTAATACGTCAGCACCGTAGTGTGGAGCTATGTAATAAAAACACAAGTGCTCATTTATCTCACATCATCAGGCCAGCTTAATGGATATGGAAACATGCATATACACCCCAATAGGGCAACTGGGGGCCTGATGGCTGCGCCAGCGTAATGTGCGCTACGTCATGTCCTGTGCAGTGCTGGTGATCTGTAGATCACAATTTGGTAACCAGTATAATGAAATGTTGCTTTGGCATCATTTTCTCTTTCTTTGGTCTTCCATCCAGGAATAGAGGCGGCCTGGTCATGGCTGGCCTGGCTTTTACCAGGTAAACACTTTATAAAAGAGTTCTTGGATCATTCGAGGTTGCCTCCAGGTAGGAGCCTCTTCACGGTCTTGTGTACATGGGGCATTGCTGCCTTTTGCTTCTGAACACGTTGCCTACTTTTTAACACAACTGTATTTGATCTGCTGCGCCAACAATGCAAACGCATCTCAGTGGAACCTGCTACGTCCAAATAAAATGCAGTTCAAAGCAGGTCTGAGGCAGCCTGAAACCTGCCACCCACACTGCACTAGTAACACAACGTCACTCATGAGAGAAGTATGGAGGAATCCATTGCAGGCCTCCTTCTTACAATACTAGGTACCTGGCATTGTCTGACTTTGGCATGTATGTTATAGTCCAGGAACAATCAGGACTACTTTTTTTCTGTTCTCGTCCAGTTCAGTGAGTCAGACACAATAAAAGCCAAAGCATCAGAATGACAGCCAGGCAACGAGCATTCTCATAGGAGAGTTAGGTAATGGAAGTCTTTGTTGACAGCGTTCCCTTAGGCAAGCCCTATTTTTTGCGTTTGCAGTGGAACGGAACGCTGGCAAAGTTTTCCCACGCGTCCGATTGCACCGCGGGCGGGAGGGGGGTAAGCGGTGCCATTGAATTCAATGCACCGCCACGCCCCCTCCCGTCCCAGAACGCGGGGGGAAGTTTCTCAGCGATCGCGGTGCGTTCCAGCAGCTACCGCTCTGGAGCACACACGCTTTCGGTGTGAACAAGGCCTAAATGTGAATGGGAATCTGCTGACCTGCGTTTGATGTGCACTTCACAAAGGAGGCAAAGACTCTATAGGTTTCTTGATCTAGGGATGGAAGAACTGTATGTGGGTAATGCATGGCCTCGGGTTTGCTTATAGTAGGCAGTATTCTATACCGCAGTTCCCTTGACCCCTCCACGGCTTATGTGTAAAATAACCTCATTATACTGACGCACTAACCGCACATATTCTGGATTTTGAGATAAGTAGAAGCTGGCTTCGGTTCAGCCGCTCGGCAATCAGGAAAAATGCTTTCATTAAATGGCTGAATATTTAAAGGTTTCGACACTGACTATATTGTCTATAACAGAACACATTCCAGTGACTCACCCCCTTTATTGTTCACTTTCCCTCGTTCCGTACCCCTATGGGATAAAAAGATAAACTCTTCATAAAACCTATAGTAAAACACGGGCCTGCAGAACACAGCGGCTTTATGTGATGTGCTGGGGGCCTTTTTATTAATGTTCTTGCCAAGTTTCGTTATAAATAACCTCGATTTTTCCGAGATGAAACGCAACCAAACCTCACTCTTCCAAGAATGAAATCTTTATTGTTCTAAAAGGGGCCGGAGCTTAGATTTTTATGTTTTCAGTGGTTGCACCTCACAAAAATAAAAGCTGATTGTACGCGCTTCAGGTAGAGATGACAGTGACAGGCTAATGTGCCCCTTCCAATTCATAGCACCCAAATGGTTTCCTGTCAATTGCCTGGTCCAAGCTGCAGACAGTACCTGTGAAGGACTAACGGCCCCTATTGTCACCTATGTGCTGATGCCGTGCTGAATGGCTCACAGCTACAAATGAGTCGGGGTGACGTGTTTATAGATGTTTCTCAGCACCTTCCTATTAATGTCATGCCGTATACTTAATGAAGACTTCCTATGTCAAGTGCCATTTAATGTTCCTACAACCTGAGCAGTCCAGAGACACACCTAGAGCAGGTAGGATGAGGGTTGTATAATTCAGAGGTGTAAATGGCTTTTCTTATCTCCCTGCATGCTTGTCTCATTCACTTCTTAGCCGAAGAACAGAAATGTCATATACTGCAGCTTACCTGTCCTTAGGTGATTCCACTAGCTTTCTTTTTTTCAGCCTATGTACATTTTCAGCAAGAACAGAGAGAAATACCTATTGATCCCGTCAGAAACCTAGTGCTCTTGTAACTTCCTGTGGATGTAACTGAAATCTTAGCAGTGCTATCAGCTTTGCAGCCGGAGCACAGCCTGGGGTGACAATACCACTCCTTCATAGATACAGTAAAGTGAGTGTTGTCACCCAAGGACAGGAAGTTTGTTACTGGCAGGATCACCAGGGTAAAAATAAGGAGATAGAAACTTATTCAACCATCACATCTAAGGGCTAGTAAATTTCAGTATATTCCATTATTGTGCCTTGGGTTCCCATCCCTAGTATCATGACAGTATTGTGATCTTTGGTCAATACTGAGTACCGATACCTGTGCTTTCGCCGCCATGGAGCCAGCTTCCCCGTGCAATCTGATTGCCCAAGAAGCTGGCTCCATGTTGTCTAACCTGCTTGATTGGGGTCTAACTGGGCAAACTCAATCAGCATCGAGCTGGCTTTTCGGCCAGCTCGATGCTGATTGGCCAGGATGCCGGGGCTGCAGAACATGAGATTGAGGACTCTTTGTGTCCTCATTCTCTTTTTCTATAGTAAAAGGGAAATATCAGGGGTCTGTTTAGACCCCCATTATTTCACCGAAGCCCCAGTTTCACGAGTGTCTTAATGCCCTTTGTCTTTTTATTGAAGCTTATGTAATACATTGGCGCAATGTGGTGCAAGCAGCATTAATGTTGTCAGAACCCATGCCAGCCAATCAGAATATACCTTTCATGAGTCACTGATAATGGTTGATGATTGGTTTCATTCTGAATGTGGTGTGCCCATGTATGTTATTATACACAATTTATATAGCGCCAACAGTTTGCGCAGCGCTTTACAATATAAGGAAGACACAATACACAATCACAATCACAATACAATTCAAGACAAGATGGTAAGGAGGGCCCGGCCCCTGAGGGCTCACACTCTAAGAAGGAGGGGGAAATTATACATGAGGAGGGAGCTGTGTGGGGATGATTGTTTGAGAATGTGATGGTTAGGTTGAGGTGGGACAGTATCAGTGGTTAGGTTGAGAATCAGTGGTTAGGTTGAGGTGGGATAGTATCAGTGGTTAGGTTGAGAATCAGTGGTTAGGTTGAGGTGGGATAGTATCCTGTGGGATGTTGGTATCCTGTAGGTGGGATGTTATCCTGTATGATTGTATTTGCTGAAGGTACCATGCATGTACTGTAATATTTTAGGTCATTTTACTATTCCATACAATGCCCGATTGCACCATTAAAGTGTATCTAGGGCCAAAACCTTTATTTTGTTTATACTTGGAGTATGGAATAGTGGGATGGCGTAGGGAATAGTTGAAACCCCTGTCAGCTTTTTTTTAAATTTGTGTCCCATTGAGGAGATTTCCTTGTACATCCTGATCAGTAGACACAAGAGGAAGTGAGAGGAAGTCTCTTTAAAGCAGGGGTGTCAAACTCAATTTAATCGTGGGCCGCGTCAACATTATGGTTGCCCTCAAAGGGCCGGTTGTATCTGTATATAAATGTATCTAATCTTTATCATAATTGCCTCTGTATTCCATTATCACTGGTTTTAGTAATAACTTAAATACCAAGATCTGAAAGTAGAAGTCTAGGAAATGGCCTGGTGGGTCGGATTCGGACCCTGGGCCTTGAGTTTGACACATGTGCTCTAAAGTTAAAAAAAAAAAAAACACTTAAAAAAAATCTTTATTTAAATAGACACAACAAAACAATCTATAGTTACAGGCCTCTGACACGTGCCCCATACCACATGACGTTCCACAAATGTAGCATCAGAACAACAATATAATGTACTGTATGTAAGTTCAGTAAGCCATATAAGCTGGAGGGCAGCAGAAACAAGTATATAAGCTTGTGGGGATAATGTTCGTATTGTGTCATTGCTGGTAGACCTCCATATAGTCTAATGTAGTGTAGAACAATCTTTTTTTGGATAGCAGAGGGTGGGCGAGTCCAAAAGGATTTTTGAAAAGCTTCCAGAGAGGAAATAAATTTGTCTAGTGGAGTGGAATATTACTAATTAATAACTAATAACTGCGATCAAGGATCACGCTGACCTAATCATACATCTCTAAGCTAGCATGGAACCAGAGATAAACCATCATATCCGGCGGCCCCCCCAGAAGCTCGGCCCTTCTTGTCCGGCCATAAACCCCCCCCTTTGTACTTTTATCCCTGGTTACAGCACTTCGCTGTTGCTGGTATAACAACTTGGCGGAGTCACAAGGAAATGTTAGAGAAAAATTGTTTCTCGTCGCTGGGAATCAGGAGATGCCAAGTTCACCAATTGTTCTTCATTATTTGCTGGCATTTGTCATGGGGAGGAGGAAAAAAAGCTGCAAATATGGATGTAATTATAGGAACAATAAAACACAAATTCATTGTAGTTTTCATTGTTCTGGCAGGATTTGTGTTTCTAGCATGTGTAAATGGCAGACAGGCATTCCCTCGTCTTTTACTGCTCCATCTCCTTATCTGTCATTCAGTCTCCACTGATCAGGACCCTGGCCAGTGGCCCCCGTCATTGGACTGTAGCCCACATTTTTACTGTAGGTAGCAAGATAACAAACCACGAGAGTGCTGAGCGGCCCAGAAGCACAGAGGACCCAGAGCAATGTGACTGCTGAGCGGTCTGTCCAGGCTTTTATGTTGGGATACAATTAAACCTTAACTGAATTACATTTAGTTTGTCCCATGAATCGTGTATCATAAACGATTTCCTTTATTAAATATAAGTCACTATTTTTCATTCTTTGTTAATACCGGTGCCGCTGACTTCCTGCAGCCACTTCCTGTCTAGTGGCCATCAGTTGGTAACTCTTGTTCCCAGATAGCAAGGATAACGTGCCACAAACTTGTGTCAGGGTTAAATTGTAATTCTTGGTTACTTGCTGCAAATATTCCTGGCCAGTTGTAGACTTGCAGCACAAGTTCTAGTTGACAAGGGAACCCATTGAGGGAATATCCCATTATAGGGAACTTTGAATTTGTAGCAAATTTGCTTGGCAAGTCTAGGGCAAGAGTCCTGCAGGTCTTAGCAAGAGCTCTGCAAGCTCGCTGGTCCGGAGTTTTGCAATGCAGACTCGCTGTAATTGTGCAACAAAATTGTAAAGCTCGGCAAGTCTGCAATAGTTTAGCAAGTCATTTTCAAACTTGCAGCACAATTACTTGCTATCTGGGTTATTGGGAATTAACAGGGTTCACTCTTATGGAAAGATCTAATAATATGTGTTAACAGAAGCGCTCCAGTCCTGATAGATATCATCAGCGGAATTGTAAGAGACGGCAGTATCGGCACCCAGCACATCAGAGGAACGGCCGCCCAAGTGACAGGACCGCAGCCCAGGCCAGCAGGTCTTATCATAGTCCAATATGTACTTCATCCAGATCAATGCAGCTTTCAGAGGTTTTTTTTCCTTTCATGTTGCAATAAACGGAGACACTTTCTCTCTGCTGAACCAATTAGCTTACCCCATGCCTGGTCTCTATCTGCCCCCACAGTGTACATAGTGGGATTCCTCTTTTTGCTGACCTGCTCTGAATCAATTAGCACCTCTGCTGTCTGTGTAAACAGTGCTGCTGACTCCAGAGCTTTGATACCAGTGTGGGGGCACAGAGGGAGGCTGGTGTATATGGAGCCCTCGTCTCTGTGGAACCAGGTGGTCACGGTGTGTCCTGGATCTCCTGCCGGGTCAGCATGCGGATGAAAAGACTCTGCTGGCTACTGATGTCATTGCATCACAATGTACCCAACCTGTTCATATTTCTGTTCTGGCCACTCTCTGTCCACTATGATATTCCTACGTCCTGCCAATATTGGGTTACCTGTCTCATCTGTATCAGAGGACTAGGTCACTCCTTGTATATCCTGAGCTCACAGGCTGTTTTTTTTTTTTTTATTTAATTGTATATTTATTAGCAGATTTTGCAGAATAGCAATGCACATAACAAAGTAGCTCAGCATTCATCTGATCTAGTACATTCCACACCTTCAGATGGCCGAGGATACAGTAAAGTAATCTGTGAGGTTACAGCAACATATACAGAGCCATGGTTGTCAACATTGCAATTAGTGAATGCACCCGTCTAGTGTTGAAAGGCCATAACGTCTGTGATGTCCTGAGAGGTAATTGGATCTCAGTGATAGGATATAAAACATTGTTTATTATTATAGCAATATCCAAGTTCCTGGGTACCTTGAATCTGAGCTGACGTATTGCATCAGAAACGACTGGAAAGAGAGAGAGAGGGAAATGTAGTAAAGAAAAGGTCTTCACCTACATAGTCAGAGGAAGAAGGGGATGGGTGGTAAGGGAAAGAGAGAAGGCGGCGCATTCTAAAGGGCATTACCCAGGTCTTGTTATAACTCACTCTATTGAAGTATTTTAGAAGAAATATGAGTGGATCCAGCGATCCCACATTCCGTCATATTAGGTTAGAGTCATATTCATCCTGGCTGTGAGCTTAACTGCTCGGATATGAGAGTGCAGGTCATGTGTGCTTGGTCCATGGGTTTGTTTCCAGTGAGAAGCAGTTAAGCATCTTGCTGCTGTCAGTATGTGTAGAAGGGCTGGTACCACTGTCAGGATTTTCTTGCTGCCTGTGTCTATAGTGGGGAGATTCTTGGTTCTTCCTCGTGACCATTGTCACTGAGACTGAAAGTGTTGGGGAAATCCAACATTGCCACAGATACATAGGAAATCTATTCTTAACAAGGCCACGGAGGGCCAGGTTTTTATTCCATAAAATTAGGGATGCACCGATACTAGTATCGGTGCCGATACCGAGTATTTGGGTGAGTACTCGTACTCGCCCAAATGCTCCGATACCTAGCACGGGTACTTCCTGTATCAGGAAGCCGGGCAGCGAATCATTACACGCTGCCCGCTTTCCTGATTGGCCAGGAAACGGCTCCATGCTCTCTCGTCACTTGTGATGAGAGAGCATGGAGCTGACTTCGCCGGCCAATTAGGAAGCCGGGTAGCGTGCAATGACGCGCTGCCCGACTTCCCGATTGGTCAGGAAGCTAGCAAATCCGGAAGCCAGGCGCCGTGTGATGACGCAGCGCCCGGCTTCCGGGAAGCCGGCGTCATGCTCCCTCGTCATCTCATGAATCATAATATTAAGAAAGTGACCTTAAAGCATTAGTTTGTATTGCTTTAGAAAAAAATGTGACCTGTCCCTTTAAGAAAAAGTATCTGTAATTGGTATCTGTGAGTACTTGATCAAAAGTATCGGTACTCGTACTCGGTCTTAGAAAAGTGGTATCGGTGCATCCCTACATAAAATATATATATTTTTTACCTTCCTTCATCCTTTCATCCATCTCAGTGCTGATGATGATTTCCCGCAGCCTCTTATAGCTACTTCCGGTCTATAGGCACTCGCTGTAGCGTCAGCTGCACATCATTGCCCTGGACTGGCTTCCTGTTGTTGACAATTGTGGACCACGCCTGAGCAGTGTGATGGCTAGAGCTGCAGCTAACGATTATTTTCAAAATCGATTAGTTGGCCGATTATTAAGTTCGATTAATCGGTTAATCGGATAAACAATAAAATACATTTTAAAACATGGCTCCAGTGATGGGACTACTAGTTTGTATTGAGATTGCAGTCCATCACAGGAGCAAGCTTCGAGTGGTGGAAGTAAAAAAGAAAAAAAATAGTGTGGTGTGCAATATAGTGAAATGGAAAGTGTAAAATTATACAGCAATGAATGCAGAATGGCACCGGCTATAGAGGACTACAAATCCCAGCTATAATACATTATACAGCACAATGCAGAATACCACCAGCTATAGAGGAATACAACAAATCCCAGCAATAGTACATTATAGCTGGTGGTATTCTGCATTGCGCTGTATAATGTACTGTTGCTGGGTTTTGTAGTCCTCTATAGCTGGTGGTATTCGGCATTGCACCACTGTATAATGTACTATTGCTGGGATTTGTTGTACTCCTCTATAGCTGGTGGAATTCCGCATGACGCTGTATAATGTATTATTGCTGGGATTTGTAGTCCTCTACACAGCGCAGTGCAGAATATCACCAACTATAGAAGAGTACAACAAATCCCAGCAATACATTATACATACAGTGTATGATGTATTGCTGGGATTTGTATTCCTATGTATAATATACAGCACAATGTACCATCAGCTATAGAGGACTACAAATCCCAGCAATACATTATAGAGCACCATGTGTGGGAAAGTGCAGGCTTACCTGAGCAGTCTTCCAGCAACTTGCTTCTGAGATAGGGTCTGCCTGAGATAGGTGCGTCGTGTAAAGCGTGGATGCGGGTCTGGCAGCGGTGAGCGTGATTTGGGGAGGAGGTGCAGCGTGTGTGGAGCCGTGAACAGGGCCAACTGATCGGAAGCCGATTAATCGATTATTGAAAAAGTTGACAACTTTTTCAATAATCGATTATAATCGATTATGTTGATTAGTTGTTGCAGCCCTAGTGATGGCACCTGTAGTTTCCATCAGGGCCCCATGTGACAGGATGGCAACACAGGAGCACAATTGTGAGACAGTTGTCACCCTATAACAGGAAATGCCTGAACAAGGACTTAGACAGGATCACCAGGTTTTACTTTAATGGAAGCCGCAGATGTAAAAAGTTAAAAGGAAAACAACTTTTAAAATTATACTAATGTTGTAATGCTTTACGAGATTTGATTGATTGGTTTTACTTCAGTGCAAAAGTATCCACGATGCCCATAGCTACCAATCAGATGCTTTTACTTCTAAAAGAACAGCTGGAATTGTATTGTGCCCCGTGGTCAATGAAGATACTTTGGGGGTAAACAAGGCCTGCTATCCCTCTCCGTGAGACTTTCCTGTGAACGATGGGACTGTCCACGCATCTCCCAGAAAATAACAAGGCTGCCTTTGTGTGGCGGATCTTTAAACTGCCTTTTAACTCATCAGCAGCAGACCGCAACACTCTTATAAATGTGCCAGGCATATCGAAAGATGTCAGATTGTCCTTTGGGCATGATATGTGTGTGTGTGTGTCAGGCGCTCCTTGGATGCCAGTGTGCGATGGGGCGGACGGAAGTAGTTTGGGTTCTGTGGAATTCCTTTGCCACGTAGCACATACCAGCAGGTGGGACAGCTGACAAGCAGCAGGCTCACTCTTCACACATCAGCTGTCTGCCCCAGCTGGCCCGATTGCCACTTGTCATTCCAGATACACAGGCATCAATTGATCAGGGAGGATCTGCTCTTTGGAGTCATGGTCACTGATATTTCCCTGGAACCTCAGACATGTGACTGAACTTCATGTTGAAGGCAAATGGAGATTACCCAGCGGTCAGGGATTGTAAAGCTTTCACTGCATGAGCAAAAGGTGCATGGTGGAAGGGATGTTATCTGGTTTTCATATGTTGCATCAGATCTGTGGTAGAGATAAATGCCCCCTGGGCCCGGTCCATATGACAAGCTGGCCATCAACCTTCCTTATATGTATTCGGCTCAGTATTAGCTTCATATAGAGACAGCAGCTGCTGAAGGACTACAAGTGCCGTGTCATCAACCAATTGCAAGTTGCATGCTACCAGAAAAGTTAAAACCAAAAATTAAAAGGCCAGTCAGTCTGGTGTAGATATTATCATGTGTAGGCTGAGAAGTACAGAGAAAAGTTAGGCCTCAGCTTTAGGCCCCATTCACACTGAGCGATTTATCGCGCGCTTTTTGCAGCGATATCGCTCATAATTTTACGCGATATCGCTCTATGTAGCTTCTCCAATCAATTTCAATGGAGCTGTTCACATCGCGTCGCTCAATATCGCTCAATATCGCTTGTAGCTCGTCGCTGGTAGCTCGTCGCTCCTACATGACCCTTTTTTCGAGCGATTTCGAGCGATATTGCTCCTGATTGCATACAGCCCAATAGGAAAAAGTTGCGCGGCAAGTTGCTCAATATCGCTCGTCGCGCAATATCACTCAAAATCGCGCGATTTTCATGTCGCTCAGTGTGAATGGGGCCTTAGTGTTTTAGGTGCAGTGGATACCAGACTCCTAGTGTGTGTCCAGTTTCCTGCTCCCCTGATATGATGGTTGCTAGCCAGTCATCTGGTTTTACTCATTACCCCACTTGATAGGTACAAACTTCTTAGTGTCTTTTATTTTTCAAATACACATGCCTGGCTTCAAGAATGGTTCCACTCTTTAATAAATACATTTAAAAGAAAAATTACATTTCCAAGAAAATGCACCAATCCTTTAGGCTCCTTTAAACTGACATCATGGCTCCCGCCCCCCACAGATTAATACTTACTGAGTTCAGATGGCCAGGCCTTGGTTGTTTGTTGACATCCTGCGGTGGACATTGTCTTCTCCTGGCTGCGCCTGCGCACTAAATCACCATTGACTTCTATGGGGCTCCTCTACCTTTGTCTTCCGGCTGACGTCCACCACAGGGTGTCGACAAACAACCAAGGTCGGGCCCGTTGGAACTCGGTACATATTGAAATCTGCACGGGGAGGGAGCCGAGACATCAGCTTTAAGGGTCCTAAAGGTTATGTTCACTTTCTTTAAAAAGTACCTAATATCTTAGTCTTTCTCTTCGGGACGCCTTAATGGACTGACGCAGCCAGTTGGTGAATCAGCCGAGCAAACTCCTTCTCTAACCAGATTATTGCTTATGGTTGGATTTACTCCTCCAAAAAAACCCAAAAAAGAGTTACTGTATATAGATGTTCAGAGCAATGAAAGTGTAGATAAAATGCTCCTATCTGTATCCTGTAGCGGTATTGGGATTCATCTTTGTAATGTTTTTGTGTTCTGCCTGTAGATCTAGCCCATTAGTTTCCTCTTTTGTGTCTGTCATGAAGGCCCAGCCTTCTGTTACGTATCCCAGCCTCACATACAGAAATGATCTACATGAATGGAAATGTCCCTTCGTCTTCTCACTTCAACTTGTGTAGGACCTTCCTGACCTATATCCTTGCTTTGCATTAGGGTTCTGTACCTTTGTACACAGAGAAATGAACTGTAAAGTTCAGACTTTGGGGTTGGATACGAAGGTCATTGTTTGAGAGTTCACATGTAATCGGGCTTGATGCATGACCATAATGTTTTTGCTGAGGATGGGTTCAGTGACCCTCACAGTACAGCCAGCTCCATGGCAGGGGAAGATATTGTTGTGTCTCTGCTGTTCTATACACCGCACATGTCATTGTGGGATCATGAGAAATTCATACTTACCCCGCAGCGCTGCCAATCTCTGTTTTAGTTTCTTTACGCCTTGTATTATTCTATGTATTAACTATAAACCTGGGGGGCTGTGTTGTAATTGTCTTCTGGAAAAGGACCGGCCATTTAGAAAGTTATACAGTATATCATGACATTGTGTGCTGGACCTACAAATAAAGATCACTGGGGATTTGGGTTAATAAAACCTTAAAGGAGAACTATGGGGTAAGTGCTTGTCCCCATAGTCCTTATAAGGGTTACGGGAGGACATAAACTGGTGTCTGCCCGTCACCTAAAGCTCAGCTGTAGCTCGCGGTATACTGAAACGCCGCAGCCGGGACGGATCCCGACATTACTGTTTGGATCCACCCAGCTGCGTGAGTGACAGCTGGCTCTACCTATCTAGAGGCAGAGCCAGTTCTCCATCCTCCCCCCCCCCGTCCGTCCGTTCCGCCAGTAAGCGCCGGAGGAAGGGTTGGGAGAATCCCTGCAGGGAGCCGTGAGTGACAGTCACGGCTCTCTGCAGGGAAAAATCGAGAAGTGAGCGAGTCTCATTGTCACAGGTCTGCTAGAACTATGAGGATGTAAATCACTCCCCTCATAGTTCTTATTTAATAATGAATATTTCTTATTTGCTTCCTTTTGGACAGTTAAATATCCCATGGAAAACGTTTTATTATGCTCCTGCAAGTAACAATGGCTGATCTTCCTGTTCTCTCTACATTGTTACATTGTTCCAGCCATTTCTGTAAACTGCAGAACACCCTCCCCCTCCCCCCCCCCATATTTGAGAAGGAAGGGAATACTGTTTCCTTTACTAAAGAAGCTGAAATATACAACTCACTTGCAGTTTTGCTACTATCTCACTGTTCAATTTATAGTACAATACTTGGATCTCTGTACTTGATATTTATTTCTTGAAAGCAGTGAGATGGATAACAGAAAGTCTCGCAGAGAAATGTGTCATCGGTGCACAGGAAAAGACAATGTTATTAGCAGCAGCTTGTAATATCTGAAGCAGAGACTTAACAGGCTGCAAAGCGCTGGTGACAGGTGCATGAAAAGTCTACCATCCTAACAGGGGTGTGAGAATCCCGCTACCCATCTCACACTCGCCTGTGTGTGGTGTAAATGGCACTTGCTCTGAGGAAAAACATTCATTAAGTGTGAACACTTGACTTGACAAAGGACAGCTGGCTGCATTTCTGAGCTGTTACAACCAGTAAAAATCTCCCTTGCAGTGTGCCGCAGACATCCCGGCTCCAGCTCTGCGCCTCACCTGCTGTGTTGTGATCACAGGAAGAACAGGCACCTGAGCTGCCCCCATCTTCCCGGTATACAGGGCCCATTGCTGGGAATGCTAGCTGTCATTCTTCAAGAAGCAGCTGGTTCTATTGACTATACATTGCAACCAGATTCTTCATTCCTCCATACTGCCTTCTCATAATGAATGGGGGAAATATCATTGATGGTAGCAAAAATTGCTGTTATATGCACCTCATTTGGGCAGTATTTAGTATTCCTGCCCCTTTTTTTTTTTTAGCAAATATGTTTGCTAAAAAAAAAAAAAAAGTGCTGCCTTATAGCGTCTTCATTTTATCCTGACAGCCCAGGTCAAACTTTCCCCAACAGATTTATTGAATGAGGCCTAATCTGATGTTGGTGGATAGTTATACATAAGCTTGATGTAAACACATATGTGACCCCCAGATATTTGAGAATAACGTTATTTGGCATTTTTTGCTAAAGTGTATCCAAAGCCAAGAAGAATAATATATTGCAGCTTGCTAGCTGAGGTGGTTAATTATTGTATCTCAGCCACACCATCTGACCCCCCCTTCATCCACTGCAGCTAATCAATAAGCTAGTACTCATTTTTTTTAAGTGGGTGATATATACAGGCATGACCTTATTCTAGTGACCGCACTCTTCCTCACTGTCGGTTCTGGTGGTGACGACTGGTAGCCCACTCGTCCGGCGCCCCCCCGCTCTGTTTAGTAACGTCATAACATACATTGCATTCAGATTGCACATGATGACATAGGAGTGCACACCTACATCCCGGCACTGGAGGGAACAGGACAGGACCGGCTGATGTCAGGGACCACAGGTTAACATATTACACGTCATCACAAAAATGTTGGAAATACTTGGAGTTAGGTTTTAAAGAAGTTTGCCTATTTAACATAATGGAATAAACTGGAGTTCAAACAAGTACAGTGGTACCTCGGTTAACGGACGCTTCTGTTCGCGAACAATTCGGTTCACAAACAGGAAGTTCAGCAAAATTTTGCTTCGCGAAATCCCCATCGGGTTAGGGTTAGGGTTACACAACCGCGGCCATCTTCCCCGCTCTGACACACAGTCGCGGCTTCCTTTACTCGAGATCGCGGTCTGATCACAGTTTGATACGTTTCACGACCAGAATCGTGGAATTAATTAAGCTCGTGAACCGAGGTACCACTGTATAAATGTGACTTTTTGTTAGATAGGATCCTGCAGTATGGGGTAAGCGTTGAGTTTCCCAAGACTTGGCACTTCTTGGAAGGATAGGTCCTGAAAACGTGTCCTGAAATTGTAACTGTAAGTGAAAATGAAAAAAGTATCACGGACAGAACTTAATTGCTAGTGAGGAGCCCACATTGTGCAAGGTGTACCGTGCTCTGGATTGATCTTTGGTGCTTCTTAGTTGTAAATACTTCTACAATAGACAGGCAGTTGTAAATGTATCCCCAGAGGTCAGCCACACAGTCGTCAGGCCATTTGCAGTCCCTTAAATCATTCATTGGCCATGAAGGGGCAAACCTTGACCCTATAAGAGCTGGCGTCTGTGCGTGCAATAAAAAGGAATGACACAACCTCGGGTCAGGAGATTGTGGGCTCCTCTGTGACTGACTTTTACTTATTAGATCGGTAGTGTCATCCTTCCTGCCAATAATTCTGGCCATACAATATCTGAACGACCATTTTCTCTGACATGAAATTGTACTCGCCTGACAAGGAATATTGAACTGACACTTCCATGTACCGGAAATTAGCATGCACATTGTATGCAGTCATCTGATTACTGTATGATGGATATAAGACATTGCCGGGTTTCTTTCACTTTTGGTGGCTTTACAAACATATTATTGTATCAGTAGTAACATGTTTACCACAAACTTTCTGTATAATCTAAAGAACATTTGGAAGGAGGATCTTTCTTCTTCTGTTCTTATTGTTTTCCAGCTTTGGGCAAATTTTTTTTTTCTTAGTGTTTTCCAGTGAAAACGTTTTCATAAAGGGATTTTTTTAATAGGATAAAATATAACGAGATTGGTATGAATTGTAGTACTGTATGAGGGTACCGAGGGGTTCCATGGCCATATACAACACGAAGCTCCAGGTAAAATGCATTTGCATGTTCTCTTGATGTACAGAGAAGCGGTTCCATATTATACACATTGTCATTCATACTCGGTATCCAGAGCTGTCAATATTTTTTTTTCCATTCTTTGTCCCATTTGGTAGATTTCACTTCTTTTCCTGCCTGGTGACACAACAGGAAGTGAGTACAAACTTTCCCACAGCGAGTGGTCCTCCTTTAGACAGTTGTCACCTGATCACGTGTCCTCATTGAACGATTTACCTTTACCTCCTGTTATTGTGACAGCTGTAAACTTTCTGCCCTACTGCTCAGGGTAAAATAGTGAGGACGAGGCTAGGTTCACGCTATGGCGATCCGTGACCTCGCAGCAACCATGCGGATGGCCACGCGGTCACGGAATCACCCACCACCACCTCCGATTGCGCTGGCAGTGCCATTTTTTTCTAATGGCACCCCAGTCATGCCGGGCAGATTGCGCGGTTTTCCGTGCAATTGCCCACAATCGCGGTTCAAAAAACCGCATGATGTGTGTCGCCAAAAAAAGGCGTTGCCGTGCGGATGTAACCCCATTGTAATCAATGGAGCCGGGCGGCAAACGCTGTGTGCACTCGCACACCATCGCGGGACGCGCGTCCCGGGATCGCTGATGTGTGCACCAAGCCTGAATCTTCCCACCAGGGACACAGCACTAATCCTTCCCCACTACATACAAATTACAAAACAAAGGTTTTCCTTGAGAGATACATAAATATAAATATGTTTCTTGTTCCTACAGGCAGCTGTATTTCACCTTTCTTCCAGTATGTCAATTCCTCCCGGGTGCATAAACTTAGCAGATGATTCCTGAACACGTATGACCTTGTTCATGGCCCATAGTAACTCCTTTACATCATTTCATGTCACTAGTGTGTTATAAAAGAATAAACAATCTCCTTGTGTTATGTCATACCCCGCCATCGGGCTGAGGCTTATAAACGTCATCTCCTGGGACTTGTGTCACTTCACACCAGAGCCTGAAACATTCCCGGGTACCCTGGAGCATTGGGCTGTTGTTTGTTTATATCAGGGAATGACATGGAGGGACACATTCCTACACATGTCAGTGCAGTTACTCAGCAGGATACGCCACAGACAGCCAATGCTGGTGATAAATCTCGGGGAAGGGAGCATAAAACTGTAAATGGAAAACACATAGAAGATAAAAGGCTCAGCTGGCAGGAGGAGTGCGAGGCCAGCTCACATCAGAAGGCACTTTATGCAGGTGATAAAATGGGCACACCTAGCGCTGCAAGGTGCAAGGTCTCCCCCTCACGTCCCCCCTCGCCCCTACATGTCCCTGACAGGTAGACACATTCAATGTACACTCCTCTGTTATCTGGGAGCTCTCCACATAATGATTTACTATAAACAACTGAAAATAATGGTGATATGAAGTGCAGCCACCCAGACTAAATGCGGACTGGTTGCAGAGCATCACTTTGCCCTTTTCCCCCCTTTGATTAACTAAACTCGATTGTTATACAGACAGACACTTGACCAGCAAATGTTTACTTCTGCAGTCTGTGAAAAGCCTTTTTAAATAGTGTCATTGAGTTGCTAGACCCCTGGTGCCAAACCTGCAGCTCAGGGGCTGATAACTGCGCTTGGTGTTTGTCCTCAGACCCCTGTAGTCAGTTGTAGGAACAGTGATTTGTGAAGGGGCCATAATGGTAGTGATCAGTGGTAGTCTCATAAAACATGTCTCCAGTCTCTGACAGCCTCCTGCAGCTTATTTTCAGTCCTGTACCATCTCCATAGCCTCTGACCATCTCCTGTACTATGTCTGCAGTCTCTGACCATCTCCTGTACCATCTCCATAGCCTCTGACCATCTCCTGTACTATGTCTGCAGTCTCTGACCATCTCCTGTACCATCTCCATAGCCTCTGACTATCTCCTGTACTTTGTCTGCAGTCTCTGACCATCTCCATAGTCTCTGACCATCTCATGTAGTATGTCTGCAGCCTCTGACCCCCTCCTGTACCATCTCCATAGTCTCTGACCAGCTCCTGTAGTATGTCTGCAGCCTCTGAACATCTCCAGTATGTCTGCAGTCTCTGACCAGCTCCTGTACCATCTCCATAGCCTCTGACCATCTCCTGTACTATGTCTGCAGTCTCTGACCATCTCCTGTACCATCTCCATAGCCTCTGACTATCTCCTGTACTTTGTCTGCAGTCTCTGACCATCTCCATAGTCTCTGACCATCTCATGTAGTATGTCTGCAGCCTCTGACCAGCTCCTGTACTATGTCTGCAGTCTCTGACCATCTCCTGTACCATCTCCATAGTCTCTGACCATCTCCTGTAGTATGTCTGCAGTCTCTGACCAGCTCCTGTAGTATGCCTGCAGCCTCTGAACATCTCCAGTATGTCTGCAGTCTCTGAACACCTCCTGTATTATGTGTGCAGTCTCTGACAGTTTCTTTAGCATTACATATACTAGATGTGCTCCCCCCCCCCTATACTTAGTAAGTGCATAACCACTGAGGTGGGCAATGTACATGAAACTCTCCACCTCTCACTTTCACAATGGTTTTAAATAAGAGTGGAGTTCTGAGAACATTTAGATAAAACTGAGGTTGGTTCTTACAAGAGGCCAATAATCTTTCACTGTCCAATCAGAGCTGGAGGAGGGACAAGACCTGTTAGTGTTACTTAAAGGAGAACTATGGGGTAAGTGTTTTCCCCCATAGTACTCCTAAGGGTCACGGGATGACATAAACTAGCGTCCTCCTGTCACCCAAAGCTCAGTATATAGGGAGCTACAGCTCGCGGTATACTGAGACCGCCGCACATTACTGTCTGGATCCACCCAGCTGCGTGATTGACAGCTGGCTCTGCCTATCCAGAGGCAGAGCCAGCTGTACCCGCCCCCGTCTGTTCCGCCAGTCAGCGCTGGAGGAGTGGGGAGGGGGGAATCCCTGCAGTGAGCAGTGACTGACAGTCACTGCTCTCTGCAGGGAGGTGATCGAGAAGTGAGCGAGTGACGGTATGTGTTCACTCCCCGATCTATTGAGCCAACGTGTGACAGTTTCATTGTCACAGGTCGGCTCGAACTATGAGGATGAGTGAAAATCACTCGCCTCATAGTTCTCCTTTAACTGCAGGAAAGAAAAAATGAGGTCTCCTGCTCTGCCAGATAGACACGTGCTGTGTGGCAGAGCTGTGTAACTCTCAAAACTGAATGGATGGAAATACAATGCAAATAAAACAGCTCCCTCCCTTGTTTGCCTGGAGTTCAGCTTTGATATAGGGGCAGCAGTACTTATGATACATGATATACCCTACAATGTCAGTGACTGTGCTCCCTCCCTCCTGACTCCTCGGCTAAACAGGTTAATAGCAGCTGAGAGCCAGAAATCATCACAGACGCCTCCGCCACGTTTCATAGCAGCAATAACCACAATGAGAAATTCCTGACTAAAAGTAGGAGCGCAATACCCCCCCCCAACTCCAGCCAAGGTGAATATTTAATGAGCTTATGTCTGGAACGGGCCGAAGCTGTGAACAGCTTCACCGACAAGCAGCCACTAAGTGACTCATTGACACGTAATTAGTCACTTCCTCATTTTCAGCCCGATGACTAAATGGCAACTTCACCTGATTAGTCAACTCGTAGAGCAAACAGCCACATTAGAGACACGGTGGTAAAACAAGGGAGCCCAATGCTAATGTTTTATAACAAAGGCTCACCTTGTTCTACCTCCTGTGACAGCCTCATCACCTCCCCTCAAATCCACAAACATCAACCGTTCATTGCACAGCCGTCACTAGACAGCTGCTCCTTACCGCACCATTCATGGTCAGGTTCAAAGAACATAGAAACAAGTGCAATAAAAAAAAAAGAAATCAGGTATATCATTGAACAATACAGATACTTTCCAAGCACTCAATACAGCTACCCAGCACTAGACACAAGAACTATACCAAGGCATCTTTGCAAAGTGCGCTCCCTAAGGCTGGCCATACGCGTGCAGATTTCTCTCCTTCACCCCACAAGCTGTACGAGAGATAATCACTTGATTCCCCCTTCCACACTAAACAGCATGGCTGGGGTAATCTCCTATGCCAACTACTGTATTCAGACACCCACGACTGCCTGAATACCCCAACAGTCATTGTACCTTATAGGGTGCACTTAATGTTACCCAATGCATTTCCACCTTGCTCAGCCTATTTCCAGTTGACTTTTATCAAGCTAGGCGGTGCCAATAAAGCCACCCACAGCTCGAATGTTGGGATCCCAGCTTAGGACATACATACAGTGTATCAGCAAATGAACAGAGAACATGTTTCCGTTCACACCTTCTTGCTGCGTGTAGGTGCGTATTGACGCATGTTCTGGCAACATATTAAAAATGCTCAATGCACTTGTGGTACCATTGCTTGTTACGCTTTTGCCTGCACGTTAAATGCACACAAAGGTGGGTCAAAACTAAGGAATTTGTGAACACCAGGGTGTGATCAGGGCCTTACCTGGAAGAAGCTCTAAGGCTCTGTTCACACCTAGGTGCATCGAATATGTGCGTTTGTCGCGCGTTTCGTGTCACGTGTTTTTACTGTGATTCGCGGTAAAAAAAACGTGCGACAAACGCACGTTTCCGAGGGCTACTTGGCTGTATCCCAATGGAAACGCGCGACAAAAACACAGCAAAGAAGCTCCTGTCCCTTTTCAGGCGTAGGCCGTTTTGTAGCGCGTTCAGACGGGCTGAAATACGGCAAGGTGTGAACCATACCCATAGATAACAATGGGATTTTCATGTTTGAGCGTTTTGTAGAGCGTTGAACGCGCTACAAAACGTACAGGTGTGAACCAGGCCTAATAGCCTGAAAGATATAACAACATACAAGAAGCCCAAAATCGCTCAAGGCTGCTGAAGACCCTTAAAGTGATATTAAAGCCAATTTTTTTTTTCATTTCTCCTTTAAGGAGACCCTCCTTTGCTGGAGGCTGTTTTTTTTTTTTTTTTAAAGTACTTCTTTCCTCGTTTTCTAGTGTGTCCCCGCCATGCTCTTCCCCCCGCCCCCTGCACGGGTGCCACCATCGTTCTAATGGAGTCACTCCTCCCGGTTGGTCCCCGCAGCGGCTGTGTGCGTCCCATAGACCCACCCAGCTTGTGGCAGGCCACACCCCTTCTTTCTTTGATTGATGGCAGAAGGAGCCAATGGCTCATCTGCCGTCAGTATCCTCCCCCGCAAACTAGAAGTTCGAGGTACGGAGGATCGCTTCGGGACCGGCGGCGGGGACGAGCGCAGCTGAGAGGTAAGTGTGTGTGTGGGGGGGGGTCTGGGGTAAAAACAAGGTCCTGGGCTGTTTTTACTCTAATGCAGAGAATGCATTAAGGTAAAAAACGCCCAAACCTTAATACTACTTTAACGCGCGTCTGCACCAAATCCAACACAGCAAAAATAGCAGCTACCGGTATCCATTAAAAGGAGAAGCATGTGAGCAGGGCGTTACGCTGAACAATACAGAGATTCCCCGGCACGTGTATTTGCTAATGTGTGCCGAAAAATGTATATTTTCCCTTAAAGTTTATGACAGTTTTATGAAGTCTTTTGTGCTGACTAGCCAGGCCGAGTGCTAGATAGAGTCTTGTATTGCTGGTATAGCCCTGCCCATGAGCACCTTCGTTCGGCCAGCTATATATCGATCTCATTTCTTTTGGTAAATTGTACTCAATGAGTGCTAGAGGTCCGAGTTGCTGTTCTTGGTGTTTTCTGAAGTTGCTTGCAGCCGCTTGGCCTTCCTACCAAACTCAAAATCTATTCTTGGTCGAAATCTCCGTGGGTGGCCCTGCCAACAGCCTCCCATCAAAAATGGAATGAGCCCGGCGGAAAATTCTTGGCCAAACAGTGACTGCAGCCAGTCTGCTGCGGATGGAAGAACCTGCTAGTTGTCTTTTTGTCCAGCCTCCGGGCCCACATTACCTAGAGATCTGCCGGTACCAGCAACGTTTAGCCAATGCCTCTCAATCAGCAAGAGCATGCTCAGCCTGCCATGTACACTCCTTTTTTTTTGGGCCAATGCGCTTCCCATCTGATAGGCCGCCCAATGGCCATCTAAAGAATGCACACGGCAGGTTGACGATGCTGCCATTAATTGCAAGGCATTGGCTCAGCATTGTTAGCTACTGTCACAATCACATCAATGATATACAGGCCAGGAAGACACAGACACCCATCAATTGAATTTTCTGCGCTCATCTTCTCTTCATATTCTGTTATTAACACTCTGATTGGCATTCATTTTTATTGACATATCCCAGACCCTTCCACTTAGATGTCTTGTTATCTAACTCTTGTGAGACCTAATTCAGACAAGATTTCAGAAAGACATCGATCAACATGTAGAGTCCCGAGAAATCCTCAGCGGGATTCCGGCTATTCCATAAATCTGGTTCTGTTTTCGCTTTAATTTGATCTCTGATTTTTACAGACATGTGAGTTTGATAAATAGACACCGTCGCCTCCCGTGGTCTGCTGGGAAGCGGAGAAAGATTTGAATGGTAATTTACCCCTTGCATGAATAAAAATGGGTTCCTGGGGCTTTTATCAGCTTGCCCGCTCCCGGTGTTACCAAAATGGATCTGCGTGAGGGAATTCCATATGCTGCAAAGTATCATCTGCCTGATGAGAGACGACTTTCAGTGCCTTCCGTCCGCCTCACGCGGATCCCGTTATTGCATTGTTAGGCCGCTTGTTCTGTTGATCAAATATGACTTTATCCCAAAAATTTGGAAATAAAAAAATGTTTCATCAATTTAACGTTGGACACAGCTGCGTTACAGCTGGGGTGTCTACGTTTTGGTTATCTGTGCAAGTCTGAGGTTTATATGGTTTGCATTTAACACGGCGACAGAATATTAGGTTGCAGTGTTGTATACAGCTTCTGAATTAAGCATCCTGGAGATTTGCTCTGATGTATTATTAATGTGCAGGGCCTTTTTTTTTTGTTTGTTTAAGCTTTCTACTCATTCTATATTACTTACATTAGGGAGCCCCAGTGAAAGGCGAGTTCTGATTGGAAGTTTGGGTTACTCTTTTTTTTTAAATTTGCTGTTTATATGATTGAATAATCTGGGTAGGATGCCGTTCTGTCATGATCTTTTCCTATCTGCATCCTTATTTATCCCATCTCATTCCTTCCACCCAGATATGAGTTTAAATTATTTCACAATTGAAATGAGTCTGGTGAAGTTGTGCAGAAAATCTTGTATGGATGCCAAGGGGGTTACAGGGTTGACAGAGGAGCCGAGGGATCCAGCCATAGCTTCGGGTGATCCTTCGGCTCTCAGGGCTGCTGTACGGGCAAAAGCCCGTACAGCACCCGAAGGGGACTAGGCCGGAGGCATTTGCTTCGGCTCGACCGAGCCGAAGTGTCAGCCGAAGCGGGGCGAACGGCCTGCTGAAGGCCCGGCCTTTCGCCCTGCAAATGAGAGTTGGGCGGAGCCAGCCGTGACCTCACAGCTGGCTCTGCCCAGTTGTAATGACAGATCAGCGTCCACAAATGACCTGGGGACGCTGAACTGTCAATAAACAATAAAAACTGGGCGGAGTCGGCAGTGACGTCACGGCCGGCTCCGCCCAGTTGTTATTCATTGGCCGCTCAGGGGCATTCGGCTATTCAATCACTGCCGTTCGGCCCCTATGAGAATAGGGGCGAACGGCAGCGAGTGAGCTGCCGGAGCTTCGGCTCAGCCGATCCAGATGTTGGATTGGCTGACTTGAAGTCCTTCTGCACTTCGGCTCAGCATAAGTCCTTCTGCACTACGGCTGACCTTAGGCAACCTCTGTACAGCTGATTTCAGCCGATATATGGCAGAAATCACCCGTACTGAACCAAAGTGAATAGCCGAACGCTGTTAGGCTCACTTCACTTTAGCTGGGTTATTCGTTCGGCTGCCTTCGGCAGCTTTGTGAATAACCCCCTAGGTCATCAAAGCAGAGACATGTTAGCTCTTGGGGTATAGTTGACACAACTTCGGATGCTTCTTATTGATCCCTTGTGCTTGAGCAGAAGTCAGGTTAAACCATATGTACTGTCATGCGTACTTCCCACAAGCGCAATCCACTTGCTGCCCCTGTTGGATTAAAGAAAATCAAGGTGCCATGGTTGGAGACCCCTTGGAACAGTCAGCTTTATAAACGTCCGTGAGGTCTCTCAGTTTAATGATGTCCTTTGTATTTTTATCCTGCAGGATATGTTCTCCGTATACCATTCTGCTTCAGAATATCATCTCTGTTGGTATTATTTCTGCATGACGTATATATGTCTCCATGCACTCCAGCAATGGCTGCATGGCATTTCTCAGGGTGATTTCCTTGATGCTGACAACAGTGGACACAGTCTCCATCGAAAGCCCACGTGACACCACAGAAGCACAGTTGCTAAACAGGGACAAGGCGTTGTCACCTTTTAACAAAAAGTGCCTCACAAGAACCTTCATGGTGGGATCAGCCGGTGTTCTTTTAATAAATGCTGCAGTTTTTTAAAGGATATAAAATGACTTATTATGCGAATTTGGGTTTACATTGACTTTAACTGCATGTTCCAGTGCCCAGCAATAATTTACTGATTATACACTAGTATAGTCAGTTTGCCATTTCAAAAGTACACACGCAGACACATGCAGAATCACATACATACATGCAATAGGTTGAATCTGATGGACCTGTGTCTTTATTCAACCTCAAATACGATGTAACTATGTAAAAATGCTTTTACCAGGAGAAGCCAATAAGCCATTGTGTCATATTTTCTGGATCTGGTACACTTCCTTTCTAGCAGAACACTGATATCCGGCAATGCACCTTACACCCTCATGACACAGGTCTGTGCTGCAGAAGCCATCGCTGTGCAGTCACATGACCCCTCCACCGACATGAGGTACGCAGATGGGGTGAAGCATCACCTCTCTTTCTTTTGCTGCTGCACAAATGTGAAGGGCGCACCAGCGATGGTGATTATATTTCATCCGGTGTCATGTGATGTGAGGCTCCACGACCTCTTAACAAGAATCAGAGGATAGCTGTCATGTTCCATCTCCCTGTTGGGCCGGTGCTTGAAGAGGAATGTGCAGTGCGTGTGGACAGACTGACTGAAGAAGAATGAAATTTATAATGTTCTGTCCCAAGCAGAATAATGAATATGGGAATGACAGATAGCGGGAAGTGATTTAAAGCTTTAATATGGAGCAGCTGTTGACGGCCTGAGCTGTTGTATCACCAGGATTCATGGCCGGGCCGGGCACGACTGACCTCACCTACAAGAGGGAAATATACACTGGCTGGTGCCTGCCATGGAAGTGTTAGCATTGGGAGACCAGCTTGCAGATGCCCTTAGGACGTGCCCTGACTAAAGCTCCCCATACTCATGGAAATTCGATGGAGCATTCTTAACTTAAAATTAACAATGGTAGTTTCGATTGACCACAAGGTGATGGGATCAAAATGGCCCCTGATGAATGTGCAGGGGGAAAAAAATCAAAGTGTGCTACAGAATTGTAATTATTTCCTGTTTCAATTCGATGATTACGTCAGCTGTATTGTATCTGTCAGTTTATTGTCCAGTCTCCACTTTACAATGAACAGAATGCTTGTGGTTGACCGGACTCTTAGGTGGTAAATTGCTTTGTTTCTGGTGATTACTTGCACCCGTGTTTGCTGTTCTTGGCGGCCCAGAATGGTGTAAATTGACTGAAAATTGCCCAGTATATGGTCAGCATAAAGGGAATGCCAATCCTAATAATGAGCTTCCCCTTTTTGCTCCCATTTTCCTCTACCAAATGTACCGTTCTAAGTGTCTTGTTATATCTGCTCATTAAGTGCACCAAATACTTGTTGATCCTGCCAGAGATGGTGAGGGGTTATGAAGGTGAGGGGAGGGGTTACAGAGATGAGGAGGAGGGGTGATGGAGGTGGGGAGGAGATTATGGGAGGTGGGAAATGAGGAGCGTTATGGAGGCGAGGAGGAGATAAGGAAAAGCAGGAGATGGGAAGGAGATGAAGATCTGTTATGTTGATGAGGAAGGGTTATGGAGGTGCGGAGAAGATGAGGAGAGACAGGAGACGAGGAGGGTTCATGGAGGAGATGAGGCTCTATTATGGAGATGAGGAGGGGTTATTATGGAGATGAGGAGGGGTTATGGAGGTGGGGATGAGATGAGGATCTATTATGGAGATGAGGAGGGGTTATTATGGAGATGAGGAGGGGTTATGGAGGTGGGGATGAGATGAGGCTCTATTATGGAGATGAGGAGGGGTTATGGAGGTGGAGATGAGGATCTATTATGGAGATGAGGAGGGGTTATTATGGAGATGAGGAGGGGTTATGGAGGTGGGGAGGAGATGATCTATTATGGAGATGAGGAGGGGTTATGGAGGTGGGGAGGAGATGAGGATCTATTATGGAGATGAGGAGGGGTTATTATGGAGATGAGGAGGGGTTATGGAGGTGGGGAGGAGATGAGGATCTATTATGGAGATGAGGAGGGGTTATTATGGAGATGAGGAGGGGTTATGGAGGTGGGGAGGAGATGAGGCTCTATTATGGAGATGAGGAGGGGTTATGGAGGTGGAGATGAGATGAGGATCTATTATGGAGATGAGGAGGGGTTATGGAGGTGGGGAGGAGATGAGGGTCTATTATGGAGATGAGGAGGGGTTATGGAGGTGGGGAGGAGATGAGGGTCTATTATGGAGATGAGGAGGGGTTATTATGGAGATGAGGAGGGGTTATGGAGGTGGAGATGAGATGAGGATCTATTATGGAGATGAGGAGGGGTTATGGAGGTGGGGAGGAGATGAGGGTCTATTATGGAGATGAGGAGGGGTTATGGAGGTGGGGAGGAGATGAGGGTCTATTATGGAGATGAGGAGGGGTTATTATGGAGATGAGGAGGGGTTATGGAGGGGGGGAGGAGATGAGGATCTATTATGGAGATGAGGAGGGGTTATTATGGAGATGAGGAGGGGTTATGGAGGTGGGGAGGAGATGAGGAACTATTATGGAGATGAGGAGGGGTTATGGAGGAGATGAGGAGGGGTTATGGAGGAGATGAGGAGGTTATTTTGGAGGAGATGAGGAGGTTTTTTGGAGGAGGTGAAGAGGGGTTATGGAGGAGATGAAGAGCGGTTATGAAGGTGGGCAGAAGATGAGGAGCGGTTATGGAGATGAGGTGGGGTTTATGGAGGAGATGAGGAGGTTTTATGGAGGAGATGAGGAGCAGTTATGGAGATGAGGTGGGGTTTATGGAGGAGATGAGGAGGTTTTATGGAGGAGATGAGGAGCAGTTATGGAGATGAGGTGGGGTTTATGGAGGAGATGAGGAGGTTTTATGGAGGAGATGAGGAGCAGTTATGGAGATGAGGTGGGGTTTATGGAGATGAGGGGTTATAGAGATGTGAAGGAGATGAAGATCTATTATGGAGATGAGGAGGGTCTGTGGAGATGAGTAAAGGTTATAGAGGTGGGGAGGAGTTGAGGAAGGGTAATGGAGATGAGGAGAGGTCTGTGTCTTTTGTAATCTATCAGAAATGAAATAGGCAGGGCTGACACCATGTGCTTGGGAATTCAGAGCCATGTTGTCATGTCATAGAGGAAGGTAAAAGCATACTTTATTTCGGGGCACATTAGCAGTAACTTGCCTGTGTCTGTCATGGGATAAATAATGTTTATGTATTTCAAATATTTGTTTTCCTTGACATTCGTTTTAAGAGCTCAGCTATACAATCTATACACCTACACAGAAGGTGCGGGAGGTGGTTCAGATCTTTCTGAGGAATACTTTGTATCGCAGGTAAATGGCCGGCTATCTTTAGATATTCCTCTCGGTCTTTGATGGGGAAGGTTGTGGTTGTTTGATGTCGGGATACAACAACCTGCTCAAACACTTCATTATCTCTAGTGAAAGCATGAACACAGGCCGCCAGCCGGCATGCTACTACATCAGATTAGATGAGGTCACACAAGGGCTATCTGGGGATTTTCTACATTCGATTGGAGATTCCTAAAATAGATGCATACGCAGGAAGTTGTGAAATGACTCGTCTTGCTGAGAATCTCTGCGTATCGGTGCTGCGGTCACTCTGTATACAGTCGGAGACGTGACGCTTCTCTTAGCACCCCGCTCCCCTGTTCTGCGACGCTCTCAGCATGTCACATCAGACACCTCTTACATCTTTTATCGAAGAAAAAAAAATAATCTCCTGGCTGACAATGATCCCTCCGTTCTGCCAATTCCAGGCTCTGCGGTCAGAATTCAGAGATTAGGGATAGTCTGTTATCTGTGCTCCTCCCTGACCTCAGACAATAATAATTGTAGGGGGGTGACTGGTCTGAGATATGTCCTGTTGTCTCATGATTAATCAGCATTTGAAGTTCTGCCGTGTCTTCTTCACATCTCTTTGTAGAGAATGTCATATCTCCGTTTAATCTTCGGCAATGTTTAACTCTTCTGAAGAAGACGCTGTGACGTTGTATACCTGTTTATTGACACTGTACACTGCTACGAGGTATGCAGACACTTTGACACTTTTGCTTTTATCACGTTTATCTCCAGCAGCTGTAAAACTGGCTATACACTTATCATTCTTTCTATGCTCTATTCTCCCATCAATGATAAACGCTGTCGGTGGTGGAATGCCTCCCCACCCCGTAGGCTATTGTATTCTGGTGGCTGCAGGTGTGCCACTCTCAGAATACCTGAACAGCGACTTGATTGGCTGCGGTCACTTTTCCTCTGGGACTTTTCGGACCGAACTCCTTCAATAATAAAAAAAAAACAATTGAAAAAAAATCGGCTTTTGTCAAACGGAGGGGGTGCCGATGTGGCCACACACTGCTCAGGTTATAGCAGGGCCGAAGTGTAAACAGCGATTTGGCTGCGGGTGTCCCGGCATGTAAGGATTCATCAGACCAATAGTGCTCCTCAGTTGAGGATGGACAGATCCCCAATATTTCACCATAACAGCACACTTTTCACATGTCTACCATGTTTCCCCCGAAAATAAGACACTGTCTTATATTTTTTTGGCTCAAATAAACACACTAGGTCTTATTTTCGGGGTAGGTCTTATTTTTTTCTTCTTCTAATGTACAACAATCCACGCTTATTCATGTACAAAAATATAGTGATCAGGGCAATCAGGGGTGCCGTACCTTTCCAAGAGCAATTTTGGTAACCAATCGCTGGCCAGAATGAGCGAATAGCACTTTCATTATCGACTCCTCACAGGCGGAGCGCATTTGGTGTCACTCCGCCTGTGGCAGGAGCCGGCGCTACAGAGGAGGCGTCGTGTTATGCGGCTCTGCTCCCTTCGGTGCCGCCTCGCTTCCTCTAGCACTGGCTTCGTTGGCACAACTGATTCTCTCCTGCCTCTCCGGCGGCTCTTCAAGTTCCCCCTTATGCCACCACCGGCCCTGGGAATGGTCACAACTAGGTCCTTTTTTCGGGGTAGGTCTCATATTTTAGCAATTGCCAAAAATAGTACTAGGTCTTATTTTCGGGGGAAACAGGATAGTAAAGATGTCCTCCGAGGATTGTCATAGCCGGTTACGCGGAATCTCAGCCGCTGATGAAATGTCGTAAAGATGCGCACGCTCGCTTTTTGGGTCAGAATGTGAGCCCAGCTCTGTTACTTTCCCACATGTAGCTCCATCGCAGGCCCTAAATCTCCCAACGTTCTACCCAAGACACTTCATTTTCATTCAGACGTTTATTGTAAAGTGTCGCAGACCCCAAACAGTTTCTTTATGTCTCACCCGTCCTTCCCGTATTTTTATTAAATTAACATTCCGCCACTTAAGGCAGCCAGAAGAATGTCAAACAGATTGACCTCTGCCAGCCTCCGTCTCTGAAAGGGTTAAGCCCGTAGCATGGTTCCCCTCCGCCTTTGCCGGGCCGGGAATAGAAATTGTTGATTTTGTTATTAAGAAGGAGAAGCGATGAGCCTGTCCTCCCGAACTCTCTGCCAGAATAGGCTCGCAGCATTTATTTGGACTGTTACAGAGAGCACTTAGAGCTGATACGTGAAGTGAGATGTTCTCTTTGTTATACTTGCGGTATTCGTATTATTCATAGCGGAGACAGGGAGAAGCCATCAGGCGGGAGTCAGGCAGTGCAGCAAGATTCTTCTTGAGTTTCTGCTAAGTCCCAACTGGGACAGGAAGTCCCTCTGCAGACAGACTGTCTGCTGTAGCATGATGCTTGGCAGGAATTGTATGTACGCTATATGCCACCAGTGAGCCAGAGAAAAAATCCACAACAAAGAGCCGGACAGAGAATGCATAACTCAGGAAAAATCCTGGGGGGGGGTTGTGATAGGTCTGAAGTCTCACTCCCACATACACTTTCTGCAACTCAGCAAAATGTTCCCTTCTTAAATCATAAGAAAGATGTCTGTGCAGATCATTGTAGTTGCTGCATCCCGTTTATTATCGCTCCGCGTCTTCATGACACAACCGGCTCATTTTCCTTCTGTTTTCATTTCAGCCTGACTCTGACAAGATGGCTACACTAGATTACAGACTTGGAGGATCTCAGGGGGGCTCTTTACTGCTGCTTAAGTGAAATGCCAAAGCCAACTCGCCCCATTTTTTGTTTTGCGCCGTGTATGCTTATATGTATATCTAGAGTTTATTTTGTCACTGATAAAGTTTTATGGAGGCATGAACTTCAGATGAGTCGTGTGCCGAGTTATAAGAGGTTTGGAGATGGAAGAAATGTCATTGCTTCCTTCTATTTGTTGAAACAATCTTAAAACATAAACATCCCCCAACCCCGCCCCCGACTCTTGTATGTCTAAAGTTGTAAATAATCCAATAAACAGCAGCTATATCTAAAAATGTAACAATAAAATACAATATTACAGTAAAAAATGATACAGCGCAGTGCCACTTTCACTGTAATATTTATACTGTATTTAATCTTAAGCATGCCAGCACATTTCAGGGGCCTCCTTCTTCAAGGCTTAAGATTATTATATGAAAGATTCCAGTCATACAGTAGTGCAGGGAAAGGCACACTCTGGGCACCCAGCTGTGGGGAAACTACAAATGTCATCATGCATCCAGCTCTGGGAGGTCTAGCTGTCTTAGTCTTGCGATGCCTAATTCAATTTGTAGTTGCACCGCAGCTGAAGGGCCGGAGTTTGCTTACCCCTGCGGTAGTGGATGGCTTTAGACACCTCTTGATCATTCTGGCGGTAACTGGATTCTGTTGTATTTGTTTTTGGCCGGTCAACAGTATAAGGTGACAGGTGTCTGTGTGCTCTCTCCCCTTTCCCTCTTCTAGGGACCTACCAACACTCTCTTCGGCCACAGCCCCAACCTTAGAAACTCTTTTGCCTTTAGGTTTCCATGACCGGGCTGAATTGCACTAAAGAAAGGAAGGAGTTGTGAAAGCTGGCACTGCTGGAGTTGTTGATGCTGTTCAAGTAGTTTCATCCCATACGTCTGTGAAGGTTCTCATTCATCCAAGTCATGGCACATCTGTAAAAAAATGTATTCTGAATTGACAAAGATGGTCGGATGACAAGCAAAATGCCTTCAAGATAAATACAGCAAGTCCAGTTTCCTCGATTTAGTTTTTACAGATATACTTGATCCAAGTTGTGAATGGCCAGCATTTGGGGGACACTCCCTCCGGTTTATAGAAAACCCCTTTAAGCTAGAAATCCTTAATTCTTAGCAAAGATAGAGTAACCATGTCATGTGATTTTCCTGACAGCCTAAGGCCCCATTCACACTGAGTGACATGAAAATCGCGCGATATTGAGCGACGTGTCGCGCAACTTTTTCCTCTTGGGCTGTATGCAATCAGGAGCAATATCGCTCGAAATCGCTCGAAAAAAGGGTCATGTAGGAGCGACAAGCTACCAGCGACGAGCTACAAGCGATATTGAGTGTCGAGATGTGAACAGCTCCATTGAAATGGATTGGAGAAGCTACATAGAGCGATATCGCGCAGAAATATGAGCGATATCGCTGCAAAAATCGCTCAGTGTGAACGGGGCCTAAAGTGTTGCACACCATGTCTCTATGGAGCTGGCTTTGCGCACCTGAACTCATTGATTTGGAGGGAACTTGGCGCATTTATGATCAACAATACCACATTGGCCCGGACTGTAGCTTCACTTTCTTGGCTGCGTCACTGAGATGTATAAAGTTTTTGCCTCCTTTCACGTACCTGGATTGAGACCGGATGGAGGAGGTGGCGTCCCTTGCGTCCCGCGCCCAACTTCCCTGGATATGAGGACAGGGAGAGGAAGACACAAGGTAGCAGTGTTGCCTGGATGGTAAGAGACCAGATGCAAGTGGGGTACCAGAGCAGAAGACAGAAGCTGGGTCGGGGGTCACGAGCCGGGGTCAAGCCAATCAAAAGCAGCAGTGCAGAATCAGGATCCAAAAGCGGGGGCCAGGAACGAGCAGACGTCAGAGCCGGGAATCGAGTACAATCAGCAGGCAGAAGAATGGTCAAGGCAAGCCGGGTCAAATAAACAGAGGATAACAGTATCACAGGAATAACTCAGGGTCAATCAGCAATGGAGGTGTGCCATGGATCTGTTTAAATAAGGCTTCAAGTTATCACTTCCTGTGCGACTTGCGCGCGCTTTACAAGGAAACTTCCTATGCTCATGTGCACGCACGTATTGTGCACGTTTACCCTTTGACCCTGAGAATGGGTCTTCCAGGCATGCGCATAAGGGCACACGGCACGCAGGATGTCTGTTACACCACCTCATACGTGTCTGCATTGGGCCTCTTGCAGTGAAAGTGCGGGTCACCACACTGAACATTTCCATACATATCTTCCTTTGTGATCTGGCTAGGAAAAGCAGAAAAATATATTTTGTTGTAATAAGAGCAAAGATTTCCAATAATTTGTATTTGTAGCTTGGAAGATACGGGGACAGTGAGTGACTCACAGAGATGGTGCTGTACTGATCGGCGAGTCTTCATTTTCTATGAACATAATAAGCCCCCAGCCATCAGGAGGATAGAGAGCTGATTAGGAGACACGCTGAGCATTCAACAAATCATTTTTCCATTGTTTCAGGTTTCTCACAAGCAGCCAAGTGCACAGAACTGTCCAGCAGAGCTATATTCCCTCTGCTATAAATATCATCTGTATCTTTCACTAGACAGAGATCTGGAGAGTCTTGTGAATGATCATTTATACTGTTTTAATCTGTACAGCTCAGTCCTCATACCCCTGTGCTTGCTGTGTGCACACCTCAGGAATATCGGGTGCTCTATGGTGCACCTCATGTTTAGCGGTGGTGCACACATTTATTACGCTCACTTTGAAATGTTGCATATTTATATCATGCAGTCTTCTATCCAACCAGCAGATGAAACTGTATTCTCCTTTTCACATCCGTAGCTTTGTATAAGGGATGTCCAGATACCGATGCTAGTATCGGTATCGGGGCCGATACCAGGCATTTTCACAAGTACTTGTACTTGTAAAAATGCCCCGATTCTTAGGCTCTGTTCACACCTAGGCGTATGGAATATGCGCGTTTGTCACCGCGACAAACGCGCGTTTCCGAGTGCTACTTGGCTGTATCCCAAAGGAAACGCGGAACAAAAACACAGCAAAGAAGCTCCTGTACATTTTCAGGCGTAGGCCGTTTTGTAGCGCGTTCAGACGGGCTGAAATACGGCAAGGTGTGAACCAGACCCATAGAAAACAATGGAATTTTCATGTTTGAGCGTTTTGTAGAGCGTTCGTCGAGCGTTGAACGCGCTACAAAACATTCAGGTGTGAACCAGGCCTTAAGGCAGATACCGATACATTTTTAAACCGCAGCAGCTGCTGAGCATCTGCGCTGGTGGGGACCTCAGCAGCTTGCTGGTGACCTGCAAGTAGCTGTCCATGGCAGTGCCTGCCTGGTTCTTTATCTCCTCCTCCTTCCCGGCGCAGGCACAGCAATGGACAGCCCCACAGGCAGAACTACCGGAGTGACCGCCCCAGTGTCCAAAGCTGGGGGATCCCGATGAAGCATCGGTAATTGGTATTGGCAAGTACCTGCGGGAAGGTACTTGTACTTGGTCTTAAAAAAGTGGCATCGGGACATTCCTACTTTGTATCACTCTGAGCTTGACTGAGACAACTCCAATGCCTTTAGAACTCAGTAATGACGCCAGCCATGGCTCAGTCCAATGTTTTAATCAGACAAAGAGAGTTTCAAAGCAAGCTTCGTCTGCTGTGATGGGTTCTCGATGTTCTTCTGTGATCCCTATAGATCAATAAGCTGGTATAGGACGCAAGGAAATGGTCTGACTCCCAGATAATACCTAGGCCTCCGGACACACACATATGTCCAAAAATTAATTTCTGTGCCTACACTAGACACCACTGGAGCCACAATGAACTCAGGGATTCCACTTCTGATGACATAATGTCATGTACCTTATGGGAGCTTGAAGTGACAAGGGAGGCCTCTCTTGCAGCTCCAGTCCAAAGACCACTGAATGGAGGAACACGTGTGTCAGGACACGGAAGGGGCATGACGCTGGAAGACTTTACTGCTGACGAGGGATGCTGGTCTCGGTGATGAACTTCTGGATGAAGACAATGAAGGAGACGCACACCAGAGGAAGCAGTGCAGGAAGAACCGTAATCGGATGCAAGCCGGGTCATAAACGTGCGGGCGGCGAGGTATCCAAACAGCAGCCAGGATTGTAGTGAAAAAGCAGGCCGAGTTCATGAACATGCGGACATTGCAATACAGAGCTGCATGCAGAAGCAGTGTCAAGGGACAAGCCACGGCCCAGGGAGACAGAGTAGCAGTAGAATTGTCAGGACGAACTGGGTCCGTATCAGGGGAACAGAATCAGGATGCCGGATCTCGGTATACAGGAAACTGATGAAAACTCCGCACTGAGTGCTTGGATGTTGCAGCCTGAATATCTCGTCTGGTGCCAGAATTCGAAGCATGGGCGCCCGCCCGCCCACCGATGAACGCGCGCATGGATATGCAGAAGCTCACGGCCAGGCCTTTGTGGGAGCATTCACAGATGTTCCCTTATTGACACATAGATGTATATCACACACTATAAATTAAATATATTTTGGTTTTCCATAAGTACATACAAATGAGGGCATAGTGACTTTAATATCCCACAAGTGTTGTCTGAATCATTCAGCCCACCTAGTAACCTTTCCTCCTCCATGCGTCTAGAGGTGTCTTCTGTCATCTGAATGAACCCAAAGACATTTCAGCCATTGTCTGGCTTTGCCTGAATTGACTGCAGCAGGTGATCCTGTAATGCCCGTAGCTCTGCTTACACTGTAAGAAGAAAGGGGTCATGTTTGTAATCTGCAAGGATCTGAGGAAGTCACAGAAAATGTTCACTAAAATATGTTCATTCTATAGAGCTGTGCGTTGCCTTACACATCCAGCCATACATGATTTCCCTCGTATGGAGAGAGATGGGCATTCGTTCTCAGTCTCTGCCTCTCCCCTTTCTTCTCTCCTCTCATGTTCTCTCTCACACACTTTCTTTGTGGTGGTTTTATTGTTGTAAGATGTAAGACTCTATTGCCTTCACTCCAGTCCAGAAAACCTTCAGTAATTAGATTAAAGGGCTGGCTCGGGCGCAGAGGCATATTTCGAAATAAAACACGGCTCTGTGGACACGAGCAGATAAAATGTATAAACAGGAAATAAATTAATAAGCTTCAATAAATTAGCGGGGACGCTGTCCTATTGTGCATTAAATATTACGGATGCAGGCCAGAGAGATGGAAGAAAGGATAAAAAAGTCACTTACGATCTGCATGCATTTGTTTTTTTTTTGTTTGTTCTTGGACGGAGGGGCATTGTGCGTTCTAAGACTTTACAGCAGATCCATGTTGGCAGGATTTATCGAGGGGAAGAGAAAAAAAAAAAGGAGTTTTGTTAGTTGGCATAATTAAACTTTCCCTTACTTAGTGTTTTCACTAATTCACTTTCCAAGTCTTTCAAAATCAGGCCTGGCGTGACGCGGGTCCCGGAGGTATTTCTCCATATCCATCATGTCACCTCCTAAATAGATGTACGGGAGGGAGTTTCCCCACAGCCCCTCCGCGCTGCCAATTTTTTTTTCTTTCTTTCTTTTTTTGGAATGGTGAGCAGCTATTTATTTTCACAGCTTCTTATAGGGAGCCTAGTAATGCGGTTTTGCTGGTGGAAATTCGTAGAGGTTTGCTGGGAAGTTGCTGCTCTGATATGGCTGGCTTTGGGACCGGTGGTGAAGGGCAGAGGCTGGTTGGGATGGTGCAGATATCTGGGAATGACAAGTCATTACAGGCTTCTCTTCTAAAGCTCCGATAACACGGCCAGTATATGCCGAGGCAAGCCTTTACCTGGGCTGTCACTGCAGGTAACATATGAATCAGATAATGACTCTTAGATCTGCTGGCCATAAATCAGGAACTTCCATAGAACTATCAAACTTCGTATTACACCTTTTTGTCAAAATCGCAATGCAATCAAAGACATAAACTGGCGGTTTTGAACCTCACGGGTATTGGATCGAAATGTGGCAGAAAAATCCAATCGCCTTTAAAGGAGAACTATGAGGCGAGTGAAAATAACTCCTCCTCATTGTTCGAGCCGACGTGTGACAATGAAACTGTCATACGTCGGCTCAATAGATCAGGAAGTGAGCGAACGCATACCGTCGCTCGCTCACTTCTCGATCCTGTCCCTGTCAGTCACGGCTCCCTGCAGGGATCCCCTCCCCTGACCGATCCTCCAGCGCTGACTGGCGAAAGGACGGGGGAGGGGGCGGGCACAGCTGGCTCTGCCTCTAGATAGGCAGAGCCAGCTGTCACTCACGCAGCTAGGCGGATCCAGAAAGTAATGTCGGGATCCGTCCCGGCTGCGGTTTCTCAGGGCAGTAAGGTGGATGAATCTCTGCCCCTGAAGGTGCCAGGTCAGGGGAGTAAGGTGGATGGGTCAGAGATTCATAGCCTAAGGCAATCCTCTCCATACACAGCTGACATCTCTTCATGGATTATTTTGGCAGATTTCCCTTGAAGATGGAGGAACCCAATCACGGCTCGGCATTCAACTTTGTCCAAAAGGAAAAAATGGTGGCCAAATCCTGAGTATTAGGTGCCAACCCTAACACTATTTGTAGGACAATTCAGCTTTGTCCGGCATGACACCTACTCCATTTCTCTTGGCTCCAACTATAATTCACCACGACCTACAAAAACAAAAATTGGTGGCATGCATATTACTAAGACATCCACCTATAAACCTGCAACATTTCAGATCCCTCGCTCATCTAGATCGTAGTGAGAGTAAGAAATTATTGGCCTCCCTCGTATTAAAGTTGCCAATGTATTGATTGGATTCCGCTTCACAATCGACCAAATGCTGGTGTTTGATTGAACTGGGGGCCAGTAGATCGCTCGGTTTCTGGCCATCACTTGAGATCCTAATTTGCGGTGGAAAACGATGGAAAATTGCCACGTGTGCGTCTGGTTTCAGGTTACAGACTTGCACTTGTTACTCCTGGTGGGTTCAGCAGTTTGAAGAGACGGGCAGATTGATATACGTTACGTCTACGCTTTTGACAATCCCTATTTCTCGTCGTCAGGTGTCATATCACGCAGGTGAAAAAGCGTGACGTTGGTCAGCCACGCTATAGATGAAGCGTGCGAGATTCCTCCTTAATTGCAGCCATTACTGGCCCGTGAGCTCATGCAGTAAATGTCTTTAAAGGGTGGACGCGTAAACAGCCCCCGGGGGCAAACTTTTATACACATTCTTTTTAATTATGTTAAACAGTTTCCTGCCGCAGTGAGTGTATTTGTGAGACGACATCCCCATGGGCCTTAGTGCTCGCAGCTCGGTCCGCGCAGCTACAATATAACAGCATTAATATCTCTTTTCCAGAAGTGGATGCGGAAGGTGTTGCAGACCTCTCAGGAGGCTGCCGAAGTGACTGGAGAAGGATTTATCCAGACTGTATAAATTGTCTTTCAGCATAACAGCGTCCATTGTAAAGTAACAAGCAAGAAGTGAATAAACCATGGCTACGCAGTTACACTGGCAGGCAGGGAGTTGTATAATATCTTCAAATGTCAGTGCGGAAATTATTCTTGATCGTCGGCCACGCGTGTGTACGGCCCGGGAAGAACACAGCCAGCTCCGGCAGGGAGACCGAGTAGTTATCACATCTCGGCTCGATGTATGCGAGGCGCCGCTGCACAGCACCAGACTGTCATTCACGGAGCAACATGGGGCCTTGGGCCTGCCAATAGCTGTGCCGCAAAAATGTTTTACAACTTAGGTACTTCCAGTCGTATTTAGAGCTGGAAGGAAGGAGGCTTCCACCCAACTTTTGTTTAAAGGAACGCTCTAGTTTAAAAAGCAAGTGGAGTCTTAAAGTGACATTAAACCCTCAGATTTTTTAACATAAACCAATACTGTAATGTGTGACTGTTATCCATGGTTGTTTCCCTTCTCTTTGCTGCTCTTACTTTTAAATCCTCATGTCTTCTCATGCTGGGGGAGAACTTCCCCTTTCAGCTCAGGGCCTCTTCCTGTAGTGCTGGCTCAGGTTACAAGCCTATACAAACCTATACACAGACACTGTGTATCCATTCCAGAGACAGGGCAGTCTGCTGCAAAACAGAAGTTCTGCCCAGCATGAGAAGAGATACGGATTTAAAAGGAAGAGCAGCAAAGAGAAGGGAAACAACCATGGATTACAGTAAGGCGCACATTACAGTATTGTTTTATGTTAAAAAATCTGAGGGTTTGATGTCACTTTAAGGTGCCCATACACCTTACGAATATCGGACGATTTTCGTATGTGACCGCGTTTTCATCCGATATTTGAAAGGTTGATGGGCAGTGTACAACCGCAAATGCTGTACAATCGATCGACTTTCCAGGAGGTTAGAAAATTTCGGTCGATCGTTCGATTTTCGCAAGGTTATTGGCGTTTCCATACGTCAAAATTCGTACGATTTACACTGCTCATGCGCAAACGAAAATACGTGCGGTCGATTACCGCAATTCGTCCAGGTGTTTTTTTTTTAATTACAGCTGATTAAACCTTGCGATAATCGGGGCAGGACGGGGCCACCGTACAAAAATCATACGATGGTTCGATCATCGGACGAAAAGTTTAATCTGATGATCGCAAGGTGTATGGGCAGCTTTAGATAATACAGCAAACACGGGGCTCCCATTTATCAGACTCTACCATAGTGCACCAGTGTATTTGTCTCCTTTTTTTTGGG